>NW_015161963.1:31553-55511 GCF_001447785.1 Gekko japonicus
ATTTAAAGCTCTTTATCATACAAAGCCACCATTTCTGGATTTAAGAATCCACAGCTGGGGCCGTGTTGAGAATTAGATATAACAAGTGAGGACCTGTGATACGGGTGGGGGGGGATCCTTGCATCACTGCTTGTTCCCCACACCCAATTCCCTCCTTATGGCTCGGAGGGGAGGGATTCACAGAGAGGAATCCCATATCTGCCCCCACCACTGAGCCCGGAACGGATCCAGGCCCTACTGCATACTATTGAACCCAGCATACTCCTGTAATTTTGAATTCAGATTTTTCTGCAAACCTGGGAAGTCACCCAAGTTTAAAGAAAAATCTGTCTGGCGCCAGTGTGGCCCTATCCGCAGATTTAGGTATCCGCGGATGGGGGCCACATATTGCGATTAGTATATAGATGATATTCTGCCTGTCTTTTTTAAAAAACAAACTACACCCGCTGCTGATGCATTTCTGTGGCAAAGTTAAGAATGCTGATTCTTATCTTCACATCCCTGAATTGACCAAGGACAGAATAGCCAAAGATTCATCTTCAGTATAACCCTGTGTAAATTAAGGTTCACTTCTGAGGTCCTGTTCTTTGTGCCCCCGTTTTCTGAACCAAAGTGCCTTTTCTGTAGTGGTGCTCTAGCTGCGGAATACTCTCCCTCTACCCTTGTGCCTGCTTTTATTTTGTTTTAGATGCCAAGTAAAAATTCATTTGCGATAGCATTTGGTTAATTGTGTTGTATTCCTTCTTGCTAAGTTTTTTATTGTGGGTTTTATCAGTAGAAAAGAGCAAGCGTCCAGTAGCACCTTAAAGACTAACAAAATTTGTGGCAGGGTAGGAGCTTTCATGAGTCACTACTTACTTCTTCAGTTTTTATGGTGCTGTTTTCATTTCACTGCCTTTAGTGACTGTATTGATGACAGATTTTAGTGGTTTTGATAATATATTTTTATGTTTTATTCTGAACTTATGGTAAAGTGTTTTGAGAATTCTTTTTGGAAAAGGTGGCAGCAAGTTTTCTAAAATTAATAAGTGTGCATTGTTTTGTTTTCCATGATTTCAGTGTTAGTTGACTGGTCCTCCAGAAACCTCCCTAATCTCTTGTGCTGGGACTATTCCTATTTTTTAATCTTCAGCTTAGTGGAGATCTTGGTTATTAATCAACTGTTAAGGATTAGAGTATGCTGAATCCCCCCCCCCCATTCCTTACAGTTATGAACATGGTGTTTCATTTGGGTTTCTTCCTCCTAGCAGAGAAGTACAAACTTTGTGGGAAGAGGCAGAAGCGTCTTGTCGCTTGCACCAATGTTGCATCCTGAACCAGAGTGGTATAGTGATTAATGTCTTGGCCTAGGTCTGAACCTGTGTCAAACCCCAGTGGGTGACTTTGGACTAGTCTCTTTCTCAGACTTCTCTGTCTCACAGGGTTTTTGTGAGGGTAAAATGGAACAGGGTAGACTTTTGTACCCTAAGCTCCATAGAGGAAACATGGGACAAAAATGTGATAGATAGCTAGAACCACCATTATAGGTGAATCTCTCTATATCCAACCAAACATCTGTGGATTTCACAAAGGGGTTTTACTCCCAGGACCTTTCAACTTTCCATGTAGCCCACTGGACCCCCCCCCAAAAAAAAGACCCTTTTGTTCCTGGGTTCAGAAGGCTCAGGGGACAGCATGAAGGCAATGGGAGGAGGGAATCTGTAGAAATCGCCAGCCCCTATTCCAAAAATGGAAATACCACCCTGTTGAAGGAACTGTGTGGTTGAATAAGTGCCACCATTCATTGGAAAGAAAGCGAGCAAGAGAATTTTGAAGCAATGTTATTGCTTTTTGCCCTTGTCACGAAACCTGAGGTGCAGGGGATTGGGGTAGCATACAAATCTTCATTCAGGCTCCAAGGATACCACACATGGTTGAGGCTAAGGGAGGGTGACTGACCCAAGGTCACCCAGCAAGCTCTCCCTGTTTCTGGTTCAAGACTCTGATCACTACATCACACTGACTGTTCAGTGGCTTATTCGAAATAAGAGACAATGCAATAAACAAATGTATTTTCTCTTCACTTGGGCCAGTGAAGAGAAATTATTTTAGAAGCTGTAGGTTATAGCAGAGGAGTCAGAAATAGTGATTTGGAATTTTTCTGTTTCCCCATATCTATGATTTATCCTGGCTTTGTATAATTGGTAAGGACTGATGATACCCATAGTGGAACACAGTGATTTTTGCTAGGCTGCCAAGAGTCACCCCAAGCACACAGACAAAGGATTATTTTAGACACCCACCTCCCTTCACACCATCCAGATCCAATCCCAAACAAATCACATGACATACTTTGAGCATAGGTTGTTCAGAGGGGCATTTAAACCAAGTCCTGAGTCGAGGAGCCATTCCTGTGGGAGTATACAAGCATGCAGAGCAGTGGAAAGAAGAGGAGTTGAATAATGAGGAGGGAAGACTAGGGCCAAGTTGTTGCTGGTTTTAGAGCTGCCTATCAGCTGCACCTTGCCAAGCTCCCAAGACATCCTCCTCTGTGCCTTGTTTCCAAGTCTGATTTTGCTGAAATGCATTTGTGGTTTCCCTACCAGAGTATGTTCTCCACTGCCCTCTGGAACAGACCGTCTCCTCTCTCCCTTTTCATTATTTTCTCTCCATCCAGAGTCTACAGAGTAAAACATATTTGAGCTGCTCTTTACAAAGAGTTGTTGTAGCCAGTAGCTAAGAGATTGTGCCGGGGACCAGGAAGTCCATGGTTCAAATGTTGCCCCTGCCAGGAACTCACCAAGTAGCCTTAGGCAAGTCATCCTTCTCTTTGCTTCCCCCCCCCAACTGCCCAAACAACACATTGGCCTGCTTTCCATTGTCTTTGATAATATGTGTGCCACTCTTTGAACATTCTAAGGCATGCTAAGTGTCCCCCTAAAGCATTTTTGCAGTTCTCATAATTCATTGCTGACTCTGAGATGTGTCTGCCTTAGAGTTTCTGACCTTTTTTTTTTTTTTTTGGAGGGGGGGAATCCAGAGATTTGCTAAAGAATGTGAAAGTAGACAGAGCAGTAGCTGCTACTGTAAATTTATGGCTAAACAAAAAATGTGGCTGGGCTGACTACTTAAGTTTTTTAGCCAAGATCATTGTACTTTTCTTTCTCATTTATATACACTGCCTTTTAAACAGCACAGCCTGTTTTATAATCCTCTTTCCTTCGCACAATTATCATTCCGGACTGGATCAGTGTTCCCACCATTTTACCATGGAGGCTCTGAAGCTGTCACAGTGCCTTGCCCTAAGCTAGGGCTTTACTCTTTACAGCTACCAGGTTCTTAAAAAGCAACCCTATTTTCCACAAGAGGCCAGTTAACACTCACCCCCCTTTCTACCCAGGAGCGCTCAATGTGAAAAATGCAAAGAAAAACAATGCAATATTAAAATACCCACCTCCTCCAGAAACCCCAGTTAGTTCCTTCCTCCAAAAGGAAAACAGTAACATGATCCTCTGTGAGCAAGAACTAAGTTGGGTATATGTTGTTGCTTACACTAACCCACCTACAAAAGCCCACCCATCTATGAATGTCTTAGTTTTCTGAAGCACCATCCACAGATTCTAAGAATTTCAGAGAAACAAGCCAACAAAACAACCAGTAGAAGCCAAAAAACAAAAAGAAACAGCTGCTGCCACCGTAGTGCATTTTGGAAATGGAGTTTTTGGCTTGCAATGACAGCAGAAGCAAAAAATAAATTGACTACAGCTACATTAGTTCCTGATGCTCTTGAATTAACATGGTAGGATGATGCATAAGATTTTGCCTTTCTCTTTATACAAAAGGAGAGCCAGCAGAGAAGCTGTGGTTTTTCTGCTGAAAAGAGGATTATACTAAGCAATATTTTGAACAAGGAACAGGGTAATTTAAATGGTTTATGACAGTATTTGAGTATAGAATAAAAGGAGAAGCTGAAGGTCAGGGGCAGAGCATCCGGTTTGTGTACAGAAGGCCCCAGATTCCATCTCTGGCATCCCCAGGTGGAAAAGCTGTTGGGGAGCACTGCTGGGAATGACTCCTTTCTGGCTTCTTGGAGAGCCTGTACGAGCCACGTCAACTGTGTTGAACTGACCATCCAGTCTCATGGAATAAAGCACCTTTGTATGACAGAATTGCATGCTTGTCAGCAAGAGAAAATCCAATTTTTTTTATTTTTGTTGTTGTTGTTTTAAAGAAAGCAGTTGATATTGTTGAGGAAAGAGAACAATGTGCATTCAGAAGCATTGTCTGACCGGGTTAGGGACCCCTTTTTGTGTCTGCCAGGGTTGGTCGTCTGGAAATCTGCAGTGATCTTACTTCTCCCAAGAACCCTTTTTCCTAGCCACGAGTATTTCCGTCTTGTTTCCCATTTTCAAGCTAGTCCTAGTCCAGTGGAGTACACAGTGTGTTCCCAACCCTGGTAATGCATAAACAGTTTTAAAAATCCAGTCTGCCAAACCAGTATTTACATATTTAAAGACACAACAATTTGCTTTTTTCCTGCCCAGTGAACTGGATTTAGTTGATTACAGGCTATTTTAGGAACTGGCCAGACTTAATAACATGGCAACATATTTACCATTTGATTACCTACAAGAGAGAATTTTTCAGAGCACGGTCTCGTAGATCTGATACAGATTCTGGCATTTCTCACCTTTACTGTAATACATTTTCTTGCAAAAGGCACTCATGCACATACTTGCTCCCTGTAATTTCTAGGTTTTTTATTTGTAAGCCTAAAGGGCACACTTCACTTTTTGATGCCTCCTTCAAAAGCAGCCAGAATGCACTTATTTTGGCTCATGCAGAAGTTCTTTAGAGGACCCAAGAAGATCTGGAAGCAGATAAGGGGAAAGGCAGAGGTGTGTCTGTACTGGTGGCAGGATCTCATCTCCTTTTATCTTGTTTAGGTTTCTCCTCTGCCTCCTACTTAAAGGTCCATGTTAAAACCCACCACGGTGTTCCCCTTCCCCAGGTCTCCAGGCACCCGGAGCCCATCCCGAATGGGGGAGCAGCGTTCCACAGCATCAGGACCTATGGCATCAAAGGCAAGCGACTCCCTGCTCTGCACTTTCCGTCTCTCGGCGTAGGACTTTGTGTTGTTGGATGCTGGGCATGGGAAGGAGGGGAAGAGGGAAACGGTTTGGAGAAAGCAGGTGTAAGAGTCAGCAGAGTGGAATGGTAACATTTCTCTTGGACTGCAAGCAGAAAGGTTGCATGTCTGAATGCTCTTCCGTAGAGGGGGAGGAATCCTCATTGCATGGAGAACGCTAGCATCTAGGAAGACAACATGAGCCCTGCTGGATCCCAGCCCTCTGTCATTTATAGTGATTCTGAACATGGAAGCTCCATGTTTCTACTTATGGCTAATAGCTGTTGACAGACCTCTTCCTCCTCAGCAACTTTGCCCAGTCCACAGTGCCACATATTGAGTCAAGGAATTCCATGAGTTAATTATCCATTATGTGAAGGAGGAATTTATCTAGAGGGATGATTCCGGCCTATCCCTTTTCCATTAAATATTAGGGTGTTTCTTTTTCATGTAGTGAGGGGTTTTTTCCCCTCATGAAGGAACATTCAGACACACGATCCCCCACTTTTAGCTTGAAGTCCAGGAAGAACTGTACCATTTGATGGTATCAATTGGGGGGGAAACCACAAATAAAACAGTGTTCTGTTTTGTAAGCTGTAGCTGACAATGCCCCTGAGCAGAGGATTTACATTCCCCACCCCCACGCTTCATAGAATCCAGGTGTGGGGGGGGGAATCGTAGTACATCCACATTTTCTTTGAGACAGGTGAAGGCCTTGAAGTCAGAAAGCTGAACACACAGTTGACTCCCTTGTTAAGATTACCTTGCCTGTGAGATGCCTTTTGGAGCTGGCCTCCAGCTTTAGCAAGGCTCAAACCAGGTTCTTAGTGGTCAGCCTGTGTGTGGGTTGTGCAGCGTCAGACTCACATGGCTGAAGCCCACCTTTATAAAATGCCTCCAGAAAGAAAACAAGCTTGTTGGAGAAAAGGGTGGCCTAGGACCCTTTCCTTTAACATTGGGGGGGGGGATTGCATCTAGTTTAATATGGAAGAGTTCTTTGAGCACCTACATGCAATCTGAAGTGGTACAGCCTAGATACAGCTTTAAATCCTCAGTGGTAGCATTAGGCCTCAGCTTCTGGTTTTACTTGAGAAAATCTTTGCAGGGTGAATGTGATGTCTACTCAGGCTTCTGTTTCAATCATCTGTTCTGCTATGGGCTGCCAGTCAAGTGTCCTGTTCAGGTGGCAGATCTTGTGTGCTGCAAAGGGCAGTGGACAGGGAGACAGATCTGAGCCCCAGGGCAAAAACCCTCTGTGAAGTTCTCTGCAAGCCTCATTGGAAGGAGCTGTACCTGTGTAAGGCCATAGTAATGCTCAGAGCTGAGCACAACGTATTGGGAAGCCTTCCTGCACGGCCTGTAGAAAGGGGGTGACATACCATGTGCCCTTTCCTCTTCAGATCCCAAAACGTGTCTGGCTAAATCTTGACATCTGGTTTTATTGTCATTGTTCTGGTTTGGGTTGAATCGATTGATCTTATTTGGGACATTTTGTAAGGGAAGGTTTACAAATAGCTTTGCAGTTTGTGTACAGTAGTGTCAATCAGGCTCTGTTTGCCACTGTCCCTCCTGCATGATGGCCCCTTCTGGCACTGAATACACTAGGAAGTTGCCACTCCCATAGGAGAGCAGTGGATATTGTTATAGGATTCTCTTTCCTTAAAAGCTCTTTGTATTCTTTGTGGTGTGCTGTGCTGATGGCGGGAGGTTTGCTTCTCTATGTTGTTTCCCAGACAGACATTGCAAGAGTAGTACCATAACATCTTGGTTCTAAGCTGTATGGCTGTGGGAAAAAATCATAAAGATCTGTGTGGCTCTTTGTGTCTCTAGAGTCCTTGTTTGTGCTTTTCAAACATGGCAAACATTCTTTAGCTTGAGAGTGGAGACTGAATTAGGTTTTATATTCAGATCACTGTGAGGGGTGTATAGACAAGGGGGAGGGGTGGGATGATGAGTGGGGCCCGAATGAAGGATACCAGCTACTCTGGCTGGGGAATATCACTTGGTAATTAGGGATAGTCTCTCTGTGCATGACCCAAACCCCTCTAAATGGGATAGTCTCTCTGTGCATGACACCCCTCCAGATTTTAATAGTATTATTTAATCCAGGTTATAACATACAGGTCTTTAAAAATAGTTTTGCATTCTGATTCCAAGTTGGAGCTTCACCACTGAAGAAGACTGCCTCGAGGTGGAGAGCAGCTGTTGATTCCATGATTGGGGGGGGGGGGGCTGGCTGGACTCCTCTTTTGTCAACTGGTTGTGCTTCCGTTGTGTCCTGTGATGATTATACAATTCACTGGCCATTCTTATGCACAGCAGTCATTTGCGCTTCAGTGCTGGGAGAAGGAGACTTCCATGTGTGGCTCTGCAGTACTGAGGGACCTTTTATACACAGTATTCGGTGAACCTGAGATGTACACATATATAAGGGCATGGGGTAAGGCATTTTATACAAATGTTGCAGGTACCGCTAGTGCCACTGCAGTTCGTAATGTGAAAGTTAAGAGCCAAAAGCATGTGAATTTTGATGCACATTATGGCCCGGCTTGGAAATAGCTACTTATCTGCTCACCTCTGCAAGTCAAAATATCCAGGTTTGTTTAGGCAGGGAAGTTGGGTCTACAAAGGACATGTGGTTAAGCCAGTGGCTGGTAGCAAAATTATGGGGGCTGTTGACTTTTATAAACTCATTTGTGTGAGGACGGAATAGGGTTATGTGTAGGTTTGTAATGCCTCCATTGCATGCTAAAGGAAGTGTAGAGTTGTCATCGTGGGGAAACAGGTGGTGACCTCCAGTGTACTAAATACTTGCCTGGGTCTAAAAGCTTGCCTTTTCTTTCTCTCCCTAGAAGGCCAGAAATGCTCACATTCGGACCAGATTGAGAGTTCAGATTCCTATGGCGATCTCTCCGATGCCAGCGACCTCAAGACCCCCGAGAAACAAAACGCCAATGGTTCCTTCTCCTGCGACATGGTGGTCACCAAAAATAAATTGGAGTCAGAGGGAGATAAGAAGTACCCCTGTCCTGAATGCGGAAGCTTTTTCAGATCCAAGTCCTATCTCAACAAACATATACAGAAAGTTCATGTTCGCTCCCTGGGGGCCCCATTAGGGGACTTGGGCCCTGCACTGGGCTCCCCCTTTTCACCCCAACAGAACATGTCTCTTCTGGAATCATTTGGGTTTCAGATTGTTCAGTCTGCATTTGCATCCTCCCTAGTGGATCCAGAGGTCGACCAGCAACCAATGGGGCCGGATGGAAAATGAAGGCCAGCTTTAACCTTAACAAAACAGTCTGTTTTATGTATAATTATAAAATGGCTGTGAACAAGGGGGAGGTAACAGAATCCAGTTTTGTAGCTGAGGCATTTTTAATACCCTTTAGGTTCCCTCCTTCACTTGTTCTCCTCCCCTCTAAATCTTCCCTGGGTGGAGAATGTTGGTCACCTGATGATTTTCAGGGTGTCTGCATGACAATGAATTGATGACGACTTTCAGGGCTGCAGTGCAGGCAGGATTTGTGCAAACCATCCAAGAGGTCTGTGGATGGTCCAACTTGGAACCAGGAAAGAATGAAAAGCCACACTGGTTTGAGAATTTTAAAGAATCCAAGTTGACCCGGCAGAGAGAGGTAGCCTTCTTGATACCCTTGATCTTCTCATTCTCTCTGCCCCATAACTTTCCTGAGATTCTCATATTAGCATCATTGTCTGCTCATAAAAACACACCCTGTGGTATCTAGTAGGTAAAAGTGCCGTTCTTTTTACAAAACAGAAATCAAGCTTTCTTTCTTTTTTAAGTTATTTTTGTTTTTAAACAATGCAGATTCACATCAAAGTGGGTGCCGCAAGATTGACGGGCAATGCCACCACCATCTGGCTGTCAGCAAATCCAAAACATGTTCCTGGGACAATCCAATGGGAAATTCTCCTGCACAATCTACATATACGGGGGCCCTATTCATTTCAGTGGGCCTTGGCAGGAGAATTTCCAGCAGATGGTGCCCTTTGTTTGTTTCTCTAATCTTCACAAACTTTCTATTGGTTTTCTGGATCTCTCTTTTTTGTTATTATTACCTTTATGATTTTAGGACCTGTTATAGTGATTTGCCACTGAGATGCCCTTTCAAGGCAATTATACGGAGAGCTCTTAAAGCAGCAGTCATATTAGGGGTAGTATTAATTTTTTAGATGTATCATAATTAATAACTTGGCTAGTTGATTGTTTTTTAAGTCTATGGAATAAAATAGTTATGCAAAACGGAAAAAAAGGAAAAAATGAATAGAAGAGGTTAAAAATAAAAAATAACAACAGTGCACACTTCGTTGGTTGATGCTGGTTTGATGCATAAAAGACCCCAGAAGATTAAATTGATCAGCGATAGGATACATTTTTCTGTACCGCCAACATGTTTAGTGCAATTAAATATATAGGGTTCACAGAGTGATTTTTTTTAATAATTGGATTGGACTGCATTAAAGAAGTTAGAATGTTACTTTACACCCCTTCTTTTTGTCTGGTTTCTAATTTGGAAAGGTATGGGGGGGGGTTAACAGTTTAGTTACCATCCTGAAATGTTTGCATCTGAGAACTGGGAAACAACAAGACTTTTATCACATCAACAAGATTCTTATCACATCAACAGTCTGGAATGTTGACTCTGGTGGGGCTTACATCAGAGCTGTTGACCTGATACAGGCACATCATTTATAAAGCACATTCAGGGGATCAGAAGCACCCCTTGGACTGGCTCCCACCTTCTTCCTCTCTTCTAATCAGATTTCCCCCTCACTTTCATTCTGTGCTAACAGTGGTTAGTGTTATGCCTGCATTTAACACTATTATTTGGCATTAAACAGGGCTGGTTTAAGCAGCTTCAAAACCATGGGTAGCATTAGTGTTGGTGCAGCTGACAAGGGAACAAAGGAAGGAAGAAGCACATTAGCCCAAGGGCTACTTCCCATTGGTTAGTCATAGCTAAGAGAACATTGACATCTACACAGGGCCACTGTCTCTTGATCAAGCCCTGACTAAGGGCAATGAGAATGGTGAGATTTGAACTGAGTAACATAAATTCCTTCCAGTGTAACTTGTTCAGGGGATGTCTGAGAAATAGTGCCTGTTTGTCTATCCCCCCCCCTTAAGGTCAAGTGACCAAGGAGGCTTAAACTTCCCTGTAGCATACACCAACAGAAGATTATATTGGAGCCACTATTCAAAGGAACACCTTCCAGTCTTTGACACACTTTACAGCCCCAACTCTTAAGAAAATGCAAAAAGTTTTAAAGGAGTCCACTGCAGCAAGTAGTGGAATATTCTGCTCTGAAAATAGTCATCAACTGAAAGTCCTTAGGCCAAATCCAGCCCACTGAAGAGTCACCCTTGCAGTGAAAGCCAGTAAAGTAAATTCCATTTGTGATACTAGAATTTGCTGACAGGCTGCTTTAGGGAAGGTATTTGGGGCACTGGCCCACCACTCCTCACTCAGTTCTCAGAGTAGCTATCCAGTAAAATTGGTTCCAACCCTCATTTTAGATAATAATACTATAATGGCCCCTGTTTCAATGAGGAATTCTCACTTTGTGCTTAAGGAACACAACTGTCTCCAATTGGTAGAGTCTTTCGGAATGCACAGATTTCCTTTGTTTGAATTAGAAACATCCCCAAATCTCATTGGAGCCAGAGAACAGGACTCTTACATATTCAGCTTCTAAATTATTGTAATGGGGTATTCGGCATGACTTAAGACTTGAATTAACCATAGGATTAGATAGGTTTGTGAGCAAGTGCTCTTTAGTTATTTCCTACTTTATCCTAATGGAGTTGGAATCTAGTTTTGCGCATGGAGTGTTATAATTATTGAAATACTGGGTTATAGTAAAGCCTTTCAGTTAGCAAGATGAGAATGGAGTGTGGGGGAACCAAGAGAATGAAAGGAATTGTGTGTTTATTCCCTAGCAAAACTGAGGTCCCGGTCACATGCAGAATTAGCCGCATGAGAGGGACAAATGCTGGGCGGATTTTAAGGGTGCGATCACACGAAAACATCTGGCAAGTGTCCCGCACCCGTCGGCAACCCGTATCGCCCGGCTGAAGAAGTGGAGTTAAAAGATACCAGGGGAAGTGCACTATTTTCCGGAAAAAGTGGGGCGCGGGCGGGCGTCAGATCGCGGAAGCGCTGGTATCCTGTCGCATCCGGTGGTATGCGTGCAAACAGAACTGCGCATGCACACAAAGGCGTACTGCTGAACTGCCTCACCCTTCTTTGCCACGCTTCACCATCAACGTGTGATCGCGGCTGAGGGCATGTTGCACAGAGCCTCGGGAAACGTCTGATCGCGATACCATGCTTCATTTTACTCCGGAGCAAAAAGCCTCGCTTCGCCCCCGGATTATCTCGCTGGTGTGACCGGGACCTGAGATCCCCAGGTCAATGAAGATGGCAGCTCTGGTTGTTTTTCTGTCACGGAACTTCGTTTGGCCCAAGGTACAGTTATATTGTAGAATTGTGGTTGCCACAAATGAGATGTCTCCCCCCACCAAGGTTGAAAAAAAAACTTAAGCTCCTGTATAGATCAGGGCATTATGAGACTGGCCATTTTGTTTTCTAATTCCTTTCCTAATAAATACTGTATAGATGACGTTCTAGGGCTTATTGACAAAAATGAATAAATCACAGTAAACAGGAAGAATGAACAAGAGGCACTTTGTTATATGTGGTAAAACAAAGAAATTTGTGGTAAGCACCTGTTTTCTTCAGACCCCTTTGATGCAACTAATAGTTCTTGGGAATGGAAGAAATGCAACATATGTATAAATGCATGAAGCAGCCTTATACTGAGTGACCACTGGTCTATCAAGGTCAGTATAATTTATTTTGACTGGTCAAGGCCTTTAAGAGCATAAGAAGAGCCCTGCTGAATTCCTGGCTCCGGGATTCAAAGGCTAAGTGTGAGGTTCCCCTCAGTCACCATGGCTAGTAGCCATTGGTAGACTTATCCTCCATAAATATATCTACTCTCCCTTTAAAGCTTTTTATTTCTGTGGCTATCACAACATCTTCTGGCAGCGAATTCTACATTTTAATCACTGTAAAGTAGTATTTCCTTTTGTCCATCCTGAGTCTACTGCCCATCAACTTCATTGGATGCCCTCGAGCTCTAGTATTTTGGGGGAGAGAGAAGAATACTAGAACTCAAGGGCGTATAATGAAGCTGATGGGCAGTAGGTTCAGGAAGAACAAAAGGAAATACTACTTTACACAGAGTGATTGAAATGTGGGATTTGTATCATCTACTACCTCATCCATTTTAACTGGAGATTACAAGATGGAACCCGGAACATCCCACATGGCATGCAAAACATGTTACACCACTGAGCCACAGCCTCTAACCTGATTCCTGTTCCTGTTCTACAAAGATGCCCAAATTCACTTCAATTTCAGTCCCTGTTTTTCAATAATTTAATAAAGATGGCAGATACAGCCTAGCTATTCTATTTATGAAAGTAAGAGTTGACTATCAACACTTCAATGTGGCTGGAAGCCAGTTTTTGTCAGTTTACATTACAATCCTCAAGACAGATCTGCCAGGCTAGCCTACCCAGTAATCATGGCATTTTGCAAGTGTTCTCACAAACACAACATCAGACTACTACACGAAGTATTGTGTATTCTACAAAGGATGATCAGCTGTTCCAGCCATATCGTTAAAAAGAAAATATACCCAAACATTTCAAGGATGAAATCCCTGTACAGTGGCTATGAAGGGGTTCTCTGCTCCCAAGCAAGTTCTTTTATAAGCATGGTTTATGTCTATCAAATTATAATCAAAATTCTAATAATACATTTAGTCACTGTATAAGAGCGAGAGGCTACTCTTGGTGACCCCCTACATACACCCTGAAGATAAATCAAAACCTGTGTTTTGAAATAGTGAAGAAAAACAAAGGGACACAGACTGTCTTGTCCAAGGTCGTTCTGGGAAACAAGGAGTGAGCCGTAAATAGCACTTTCTAGTCAAGGTCTTGTGCCTTAACCACAAGACAAACGTCTACTTCAAACATTCACAAAGGTTGTCTGCTATCCAGAACAAGATGGCAACTGGGTCTTTGCTTGCCTAAAACAGGAAACAATGGTAAATAAAAAATGGTGTGCTTTCCACAAATTGTGTGTGTGTAAATGGCGCTTTACAGAATAGCAAAAGCAGAGGTCCCTGCCTTTAAGGAGTTTATAATCTGGACTTGGTTTCCATTGTGAAGGGAATGGCACTCTGTACATGACCATGGTATATTACAAGCACAGAATTTATATTATTTGACTATGTTTCTTTAAGGGCTGGTAATAGTGGCTGTGGAAAACAAAGGGGAAAATGGGACTGCGAGGCCAAGTGCACCTGCTACAAAGAGCTTGCTTGGAGATGAGATGAGGGGCACAGACTAAGAACTCAGAGGTGGTGCCTGACAGCAGAGGACAGAACTTGGAGGTGCTTTTTGGTTTTTAAAAGGGTCACTTTCCAATCTTGCAGTAAGGTAGTTTATTGTATTAACAAATTGCACTGATTTGTTAGGCTTTTTTTTTTGGCATTTGAGTTCTTTAACTGTTGGGTGTTTCCTGCGATTTATTAATTTTTGTCAATAAGCCCTAGAACTTAATCTGTTGCCAGGTGTTTGCCTCAATTCTTCAAATGCCCTCTCAAAAGTTGCCAGGTGTGCGTAACTACCCAAAATCCTCCACAATGAAGAGTGACTGAAAGAATTCAGCCTCTTTGCAATCTCCTAAATTCCTTTAGGGCCTTTTACTCCTTGGTTCCCTAATAGACCAACCACCTCCATACCTAGTTTCCTGCCCCAATTAAATACAATGTTACTGGTTATCTTGCAGTGTCCATTGAAATTAATGAATATAGAAGGATGTGACTCTTCTAATTCTTTTGACAACTTCCATTGCTTTTGCCAGAGCATGTGCTCCTTTTTGCTCTGCTTTGGCCAAGACTCCATCTATTACTTATTTATTTGTGTTATTTATAGCTCCATCTTTCACAGGGACTTAAGCAATGTTCCCTCTAAGCTGTGGAGTCTTGTGAGCAAAAATCATACTTTATGAGCTCCTGGCATTAAAGTTGTGAGCGAGCAATTTGGCTGCTGCATAAATTAGTTTGCTCTGGAGCCATCCTTCCTGAGCTAAGACAAAAATGTGTGAGACAGAGGCTAAAAAACTGTGAGCTAGCTCACACTAACTCAGCTTAGGGGGAACACTGGATTTAAGGTAGATTATACATGAGTCAGTACAATGAACTAAATGTGACATTCAGTAACTAATGCATTAGAATGTCCGAAGTCTGGAAGCACCAGAAAGAAACAGAAGCATAGCTTAAGTATTATTAAGACATATTCAGCAGTATAGAAATCACATAATAGGATACAATATGCCATATATAACAGTATAAACTGTAAGTCAGGATCAGTTATCCAAGTAAGTATGAACCATTTTGTACTATGCAGCCTTAGTACCTGAGTAGAAATCCCCTCTTGAATAGTTGTTTTGCATAGTTAAAAGAAGCCTAATTTTTAAAGATTGTATCCTTGACTCTGGTAGTGTCAGGTGAAGAGCCATGTTAGTCTGTAGTAGTAACAAAATTCTAGTCCAGTAGCACCTTAAAAGACTAACAAGCTTTTATGCATCAAAGCTCACTTCCTCTATCTGCTGAAGCTCACTTTAGCCAAAATGAACTTTGACTCATGAAAGCTTATATCCTGGGGGGAGTTTTTTTAAAAAAAAATCTTTAAGGGACTACTGTATTAGAGTTCTGTATTTGCTTGGACATTTCTTAATTTGTGGTATACATGTTAGCTGACCATCCATTATGGTGATTTTAAACCCTTTCTATGTATCTGGACTGGAGAGTGTTCACTTTCTGGATCCTCCCTTCGATTTCCTTCTAACCCCCTATTTTTTAGAAGCTTCTTCTTTGGAAATTGATGCATCACAGTCTTTGACCTTCTTTCTACTTACATATATGTTAAGTTTGCAGACATATTTTGTTCTGGGTCCCTGAACGTCATTCAGGACCAAGTCTGGTGTTGCCTCTATTTGGAACACCTTTTCCTTACAGCAGTTGGTTCAAGTACATGGTGGTTGCATTATGTACATCTCCTTTTTTTTGAAGGGCATTTGTGCCTAACAAATCCAACAATCCTAACCAAGTGAAGATGAAGGATAGTACAATTTCAGGGAAAGGAAAGCTGGGAGTCCTGTCTTGTTGCTGTGAAATGGGAGAAAGTGAAACTAACAACTGCAGACAAAAGCTTTAGCTGACTGAGCTAGAGACATCCAGCCCCTCCCTTGTTTTTTTGGGTTCTTGAATAGTTGACATTCATTTCAGTGAGGCTGATGCCAGACAAATTCCTAGTCATGTATGGCACAGATTTGCCAGGCTCCCATACTTAATAGCATCCTGAATCTGCCAACTGAAGTGCATACTATCTCATCATGCTTTATTATAGGGCTGCCTCAATTTACAGGCATACTTCCCAAGTACTAGGAGCAGGTACTGCAATTCACTGCAAAATATGTACTTTAGAACAGTTCCCTAGTCTTGTACTGAGGGAAAAGAGCTAATGCTCAAATATCCAAGCTGGAACATTTGGAAGATTATAAAAGGTAAACATTTAGTGCGGCACACACGTAGCTTAAACAGGAAATTTATGGACACCTTTGTTTTTAATTTAATTTAGTTTTTGAGATGGTGACTTCACCATTGGGTGCTGGACCAATCACTTTCAGGAATTACAGGCAAGGGCAGATATCAGCACCTCCAGAAACTGGCAGCTGAGCTTTGTTTTCAATACCAAAATCCATTTAACCTCGATAAAAGCTGGAGCCACAGCCAAGGAGCAGCCAGTCATTACATACACCGCCCCAACATGTTCTCTGGCAATTTCCTTCCAGGAAAACAAACAGTTCTCTCTGTAGATAGGCACATGGCTTGCTGCATAAAGAACCAGGTATTTTCATAGGTGTTATATACAGTGTTACATAAGAGATGCATGATTTTGTCTGGAAGATTTTGAGCCACACCTGCTAACAGACATAGCCTTCATTTTTTTATTCTGCATACAGCAGCCGAGATACTGCTGATGTGAAATCAATGTTAAATAGTAGACTATGACTTCTCTCTGTCTGAAAATTAGTTACATGGGTACTGGGGTAATATGCTTCTTTAAAGAGGGCTCCATATAGCTCTCTGTATTTGGCTCTCCAACCCCTCTCAGTGAGAAAAGGGTTTAATATGGGTTAAACACAGGACTTTTTTTCTGGGGGAACACATTGGAACGGAGTTCTGGAGCCTCTTCAACAAAATTATTTTAAAAATGTTTAAAAGTTCAGGAATTTTTAGTATAGAGATTGAAAACGTCATTTCCCTCTTGAGAGTTCCAGCACTGGGAGAGCCAGTTTGGTGTAGTGGTTAAGAGCGCAGGCTCTAACCTGGGAGAACCGGGTTTGATTCCCCATTCCTTCACATGCAGCTGTTGGTGTGACCTTGAGTCAGTCATAAATTCTTTCAGAACTGTTCTCTCAAGGGAAGTTCTTGAGAGAGCTCTCTCAGCCCCACCTACCTCACAGAGTGTCTATTTTATTTATTTATTTTTGGATTTATATCCCGCCCTCCCCGAAGGCTCAGGGCGGCTAACAACGAGGCACAAGTGCCAGAATTAAAACAGATAAAGCAGTCTAAAACCATAAAACAATACAGTACAACAACAAAGTGTCAGTGCAAGATGGGGTAGAACTTCCTCAAATGGTATTGGTCCCACAACTTGTCAGCACCCTCTCCTTCCAGGGTCACCTTGCACCCAGATGGAACCACATATTAGTGGTAGTGGTGCGATGCTGCAAACATATCGGTGGTGGAATTGAAGTGGCTGCGGCTCCTACTCAAAAGCCTGGCGGAAGAGCTCCGTCTTACAGGCCCTGCTGTTGTGGGAGGGGAAAGGGATTGTAAACCCCTCTGAGACTCCTTCAGGTAGTGAAGGGTGGGGTATAAATTTATTTTATTTATTATTTATATTTATACCCTGCCCTCCCTGCAGGCAGGCTCAGGGCAGCTTACAGAGGTCAATTTCCTCTTCTTCTTCCTTCTTCAAAAAAGCCCTAGTTAAACATATGTATCTGTTAATGTGAACATGAACATGCTGCAGCTCTGTACACCTGAGGTTGTCCTATTGAACATTCTGTAGGGAGTAGCTATAATTACACCGTTGAATTCCTGTAGCATTTTAAAAAATATCCAAAGTGAAGCTATTGCCTTTGCTGTTGGTTTCCCACTGCACCTCCCAATGGAATACAGTCTCCAAGCATGCGTGGTGTCTCCTTGCGTCCAGCATGCTTCTGAAAAGCCACACTCGAACGCCTGTCTGTCTTCAGCATCCAACACCTCTGATAGACTGCGTCCGAGCCTAGAAGCTCCCTTTTGCAGGCAGGCATCTCTGCCTTCCCTGCTTAGGACCCAGCAGGCGTCGGCGAAGGCGTCTCGGCTACAGCCGCAGCAGCTCCGGGCTGAGGAGGTGGAGCTGCAGTTCTTTAAAAAGACCAGCCTTGTTTACTGCAAACGAGAAACGAGTCGGACAGAGCCGGGGCCGCGGCGTCGCGCTGCTCTGGCCATGGAGCCCAGCTGGGCTCGGGCGCTACTTGTGAGCTGCTGGGCACTGCTCGCCTTGGCCTCCGCCGCCGAAGGTGAGCTTCGCAACTGCACCCCACCCCCCGCTCAATCGGGTCGGGCACATCCCCCCCCCCGCGGCTCCATCTTGGCTGGAGCGAACAAAGGCGAACTCCGGACCGGCGCCCCTTTAATTGAACCCCCCCCCCCGGCCCCCCCCCCTCTTTCGGCAAGAAGAGGGAGCTGCGACAGGGCGACCCGCCCGCCGACTCCCCCCTTCCCTGCTTGGCTCCATTTTGGCTCCGCATTCTCGCTGCCTGCAGCCATCTTTTAGCTTGAGGGTCCTGCGTGGGGTTTTTTTGCAAGAGGGTGGCAGTTCCCGCAGGCTCTCCTTCACCCTGCCTACCCCCCCGTGCCGCTGATTGCGCCAGGTTCAGCCCCAGGGCCGGGGGTGGCTTGGTAGGAGCAGCACGAGCGGAGCTGCTTCCAGCGGTGTTTTGCAGCGCTTTTTGCTGCTTTGCAGCGATTCCGGTTTGGACTGATGGGTTAAGAGGGAACGAAGAGAATTCCTGAGATTGCAGAGAGGGGCGGCTGCCGGGTTGTGGAGGGGTCCCGCAGACAACGGGGAGCTCGATGCACGCAGCGGGCAGCGACTGGCCCCATCACCGAGTCCCCACCCCCTTCCCGTGCTTCTCCGAGTTGGTTCACAAGTGCATCCTGTATGCTCATAACTGAACGCGCGGCCGAACATGTGAGTGGGGCAATGTACGTAATATGCATACAACGGCGGGCCGTGGACCGCCTTCACACACGCGCGAAGCTCACGCACGCGTTGAAATGCCCACGGTAACTAAGCCTCTGCCACCAGCAAACCTGTTTCTCGAGTGCCTGGTGTGAGGAACGGTCGCCTGTCGCACTACAGCTACTGGGGTGGGGGGCAACGCAGGACAGGCGAGCAACAGCTGTCTTGGCCAGCAACTGGGACGCTCGCACACTCTGCAAGCGCTTAGAGGCACTGCACGGCCGAGGGCAGAGCGAGCGGCTTCCTGCATTGCGCAAGTAGCGCAGCCAAAAGCCCATGATACCGCTGTCTCGTGATTGGCTGACACTGTTTCCAGGCCTCGAGCCAGCTTTCCATTGGATGCGGCTTTCGGCTGATGTCATTCTTCAAGCTGCCTGGTCTAGGCATGTAAACAACCTGGTCGCGCCCCCTGCACGTGGGCGGCCGCTTATGAGGCTCGCCCTTTCTCTGCGCGGTTAGCTTAGCTGCTTGCAAGGGAGGGCGGGTGGCGTGCAAAGAGGGGGTGGGGTGTTTTTTGCCTAGTGCATTTGTTACCAGAGCCGTATCCGACGTAAATGGGTCTTTTGGCGGGCGATACTGTTGCCAACCTCCAGGAGGGGCCTGGGAATCTCCCGGAATCACAACTGACCTCCAGCCTACAGAGATCGTCTCCCCTGGAGAAAATGCCTGTTTTGGAGGATGGGGTGCATGGAGATGTTGCAAGGCCATACAGTTATAAGCACTGGGATCAAGGTGTGCCTGGCTGATGGGTCTTGGTTCTTCAGTGCCCCCTTTACACAGTTACATATTGTGAAGCAAGCTACCCACTGACATCTTATGGCACTTGCACCTCTTCCTGGCTGATTCCTTATAATACTGCACATGTTCAGACTGGCACATACACCATAATTGCAGACAGCAGAGGAAAGATGCAGGAGCAAACAGGAGGGTAAATGCATCAACTGAACATGTTGAATGGGTAGAAAAGAGTAGAATGGGTTGAAAAGTCCAGTAGCACCTTAAAGACTAACAAATTATGTGGCAGGGTATGAGGATTTGCGAGTCACTCCTCGCTTCTTCAGAAGTGAAAAATCTGAGTGAAGAAATATCTGAAGAAGTGAGCAGTAACTCAGGGAAGCTCATAACCTGCCACATATTTTGTTAGTCTTTAAGGTGCTACTGGACTCTTGCTCTTTTGTACTGCTACAGATGGACTGACAGGGCTACCCATCTTGATCTATCATCGAATGGGTGTTACGCAACCTGTTGTCTACTTGTTGAGGAATATTATGCATATCAGAGCATGGTGGTATTGCAACCAGCAACACCATTTCTAGTCTGCCCTCAGATCACCATGTTACATTCAGGAAACACATTTCTTGGAGCAAACTGGATGCCAATTTTTCTCCCCTCTCTGACAGATGTTACCTCTAGTGTATTACCTGCTGTTACCGCCAAAACTATGGATGCTGCAGAAGGAGACCACATTTTTGAATCTGCTAATAGCTTACCATCCCGGAGTGAGGCAGCTGCTGTTCAGCCGGTCGTTGGGATTAGCCAGCGGGTCAAGATGCGATCAAATGAAAAAAAAGATTTGGGCACCCTAGGTATGTTGGGTTTCCTGTAAATACCCAGAAATAATGCTTGATACTCAAGATAGATTTGTTTCAGAGTTGTGAGCCATATCTAGAGAGCCAGTACAGTAGAGTTGGTTAGAAAACTGGACTAGGATTTTCAAATCCCCACTCTGCTTGTAAGAGTTCACTGGGTGAGTTCTGATAAGTCACACTCAGTCTGGCCTACCTCACAGGGTTGGTGTTGGCAGGGGTCATTTTGTAGAAAAAGAGGTGCAGGAGCTCATTAGCACAATTTATTAGCATAACTTATTAGCATATGCCACACCCCCTGACATCACCGGAAGTGTGTCAGAAGGCAACACCCACCGCTCAGGCTCCACTGGACTGTTTTGGATTGCTAGCTATTGGGGGGGGGGGACACACGCAGATCTGCTCTCACAGAGGAGGGAGAGCTTGTACCTGAACGCGGAGGGGGGGGGGCTCTGCAACTTACATGGCTGCTGCTTGCTTCTTATGGCCCCACTGAGGGCTGCTGGGAGCAGGGGGCGGGGCTTATTGCATGTGCTCACCCCCTGATGTGCTTACTGCCGGAGCTCCGCTCCTGTGCGCTCCCGCAGGAAATGACCCCTCGGTGTTGGAAGGATAAAATGGAAAAGAGGAGAATGTATTCTAAACTGCTTAGGGTTCCCACTGCATGGAGAAAAGTGGCACATAAATATGTAAACAAACAGAAGCTCCACACTTGGCTATCTGCACTTCCTAGTTTGTTCTGTGCTCTACACAACTTGCTTTCCATGCCCTGTGGTTACTGTTCCTTGATGGTACTATGGAATTTCAACATTCCTCACCTTTGCTTTTTCCAGCCCTCTTGGTCATCTTACCACATTCCAAAACCAATTCCAGATTTTCTTCAGAACCTGAATTTTAGGAGAAATTCTTCTCCTAGACAAAAAAAATGCTTACAAATACAATTTCCATAGTTTCACTGTAGAATTTGGATTGATGGGTGCACAGACACTTGGCAGGTTGTTTAACTGCTGCTGCATCATTAAAGTGCACTTCTCTCTCGCCCCCTTCCCCCAAACAGGCTATGTGATGGGACTTATCATGATGGTGATCATCATTGCCATTGGAACAGGAATTGTTGTGGGCTACATCTACAAAAGGCAAGTATCATAGGAAGTTTCTTCCCTCTGAGGAACCTAAGCATTTGAGTGTAACCTTGCGGTGTAGCAAAAGTCTACCCATTACCCCACCCACTCCTCTTCGGTCTTACAAGTGGCTCAGCAGTTTCCGTGCTAAAATCATAATTCTGCTTCACTACTACTAGGACAGTCTCTGGGTTTCCGCCCCCACTCCTCAGAGTAGCAGCTCCCTCTCCCCTCTGGGCAGTAACCAAGCAGACCAATCACAAAGATGCGATGCAGCAATACAACCAGACAGTCAGCCTTGCCCTCTCAAGCCAGTGCTTCACTTTGTCCTCCCAGTGGCTTTACTGCAAGGCCAAGGTAGCCTGAGCAGCTTCCACTACTGAAGTGCCCTCAGGCCTAAGCTATCTTTGCTGCTTTCCCCTTGCTTAGTCACAGCCCAGGGGCCAACTTAAAGGACATGTTCACTTGCACAAGGTCGGGGAGGCGTGCTCTCAGTTGGAGCCTTTGAGTCAATCACTCCCAGAGGGAGAAAACAGTCCACCTTATTTGGTATTGTGGAAGGTGCTGCTGTTTACCTTTGAGGCGTTGTCCTTTTGTGAAGGAAGCTTTACAGCTCAAAAGAAGCTGAAGTTGAAGGAATGAGAGGATAAACAAAAGGGAATGCCTTTTAAAATGTTTGCTAAGCACTAATTGGTTTAAGGATACATTTGCCCAAGGAATTGGTGGAGGGGCAGTAAAGATTCCCTTAGCCAAAATTCTTTCATTACTGTGTTAGGATGGAAACATTCCTCACAGCCTCATTTCCATTCATTTCTAAGGATTGAATCCTGAAGCAAAGAGAATGCTTTCATCCCTATACTTGAATTCAGAATTAAAGTACTTGAATTCAGAATCTTCAGACACTTCTGGCAGGGAAACAATAACAGTGACAATGGTCATAAAGAGGGAATGGTTTTATTGTCTGTCACTAGGACTCATTTTGCTGGAAGGATTTCAAAAGCCTACATTCCTTCTTGGCCCTTGTATTTGCAAGCAGTTGATAGGAAAGGGGTAGCTTGCCACAACACCTGACCGTTACTTTGACAGCTTCCCATGTCTCAACTTACTTTCTTCATGGGAAGTGTAATGTTTAAATCATGCCCCACAGAATTTAGGCCAGGGCTTCCAAAGCAGACCAGGGTCTATTTTTTTCTGAAAAAGAAGATTAAGTACTGATGGAATGGGTCTGACCTGGCTATGTAACATTCCTAGAAACTAGGTGGGGGCAGTTTATCTCCAGGGTTGTTGGGTTTTTTGGGAGTAGGGGTGGGGGAGTGACACAAGGAAACTTCAGATATGTGCAATACTTGGCTTTCCTATCAAACCTAAACTTGTTTTATTGCTTTAATAGCATACTGTATCATCTAACCTGTAGATAGCATATAACATTGTACTGTTTGGCATATTTATGGAATTTAAAAGGAAAGTGCCTTAAGTATGAGAAGCAAAATGGTACATTCATTCACCCAATCCTTGATAGTGCTGCACATTGCTGCAAGCAGTGCTACCTGAGCACATATATCTTAATTTCTGCTGCATGCCAAAAAATGAAGTAGAAAACATATGTGTATGATGTAAATAGGAGTTACCCTTACCCTGTAGCTTCTTACATGAAATATTTCATGCTCTATGAGTCAATCCCTGTCCTAAAACACATTTTACTCATTCCAAAAGGGGGAAAACCTTTTAAGTACCACAGCATTCCTAGATACAGTTTTTGTAAAGATAAAGAATATACCAATAAGTTGGCCTCACAGTATTTTTTTTGTGCTGCAAGGGTCAGATGAGGTGGTTATACTGTTACCTTCCCACAAGCCTTCCACTGGGTTACAAATAGTGTTGAGTAATAGTGAGTGACCCCCTCCCTCAGCCTTGCATAACTGCTGAGGGAGGGGCTGCCTCAGATGCATTCCTCAGTGCCACCCTCGTGATCACTTAAATAGCAGCCTAGCAACCATTGTGCCTAGCTTACGCCTCAGGGAGGTTTCTCTACAGAAATCATTGTTGAGGCAGACTTGCAAAAGCAATGGGGTGTGTTTGGGGGGTGCTCTCTTATTATTCAAAATAAAAAAGAATCATGTGCCAACCTTAAGGTCCTGGGCCCTGTGGAGAAGCAGTTCACTACATCCTGCTTGTGCTACTGTACAACAGCCTACAAAGCAGGACTAGATGGGCCACTATTCTGATCCCAGCAGGCTGCTCTTACATTCTGTTAGGGCAGCCCTCTCCCTGACCTTGTTGAGAGTTGCAGGGTACACCTGACCACAGGATAGCCACTGTGGAGGCTGGGGTCAGTCACAAAATGTGAGGGGACACCTGGCCAAAAATCCTTCAGTGATGGAGGGAGCTGTTTCCAAACTGGTGCTCCCTGTAGACACAAAGTTGATTCTTCCCATACTCTTCTGTTCTACCTCCTGTTCCACTGAGCTGGAGGAAGTCCAGGGTTGTCCCTTTCTTTGTGGCAGGAGGAAGCGGACACCAATGAACACATTGTAGGGAACCACATTGGAGACCAATGGGCTATGGTCCTCTGCTTCCAGATGCAGTGAGGTCTCTTGAGTTACAACTCCCCATGTTGTCCCCCCTTCTTGAGAAAAAACTCTCCTGGCCCTAGACTAACAAGGTTAACAGTAATTAAAAGAT
>NW_015161963.1:55554-90161 GCF_001447785.1 Gekko japonicus
ACTGCATCTTGCAATACCAGCTTCACTAAAAGAACTCATTGACCCTCAGTGAATCTGTAGGGTTTTGCTTGCAAGTATCATCCCTTCAGCCAGGAAAGGGTTAAGCTGAAGTTTCTGTAAGCTAATAGCAGCAAGTTTAGCCTAGAACCAATTAGGTGTAGAGTAGATTCTTAATGAGGTGACCTTAAGATTGACTATTGGCTTATCAATATATTGGAGACAGTTCATGCTATTCTGCAAGTACACAAGGGATGAAGCTTTGGGGGGAAACTTCCATTCCTTCCTTCTTAGGGTCAGAGGGAACAAAGAAATGAGATGCAGCAAATCAGAACTAGAAAGATGAGTTAGAGTTGTTTTCTTTCCATGTAATCCTTTCCCTAATTTTGAAGTACACTTTTCCTTAAGAAGTTAAACATACAGGTGTCTGTGCTGCATTCTTCTGCCGTGCTTCATTTATTCTGCTAAACGTCCAACAGAACCAACCATCTTTCATCCTCTCTGTCTTCAGGGGGAAAGATCTCAAGCAGCAGCATGAGCAGAAAGCTTATGAGCGTGAAATGCAGAGGATCACGTTGCCACTCTCAGCATTCACCAACCAAGCCTGTGAGCTGGTGGACGAGAACACGGTTGTGGTGCACACCACTCAGACACCTGTGGAGGAAATGCACAATGGCGATGCACCCTTGATGGGCCAGGCAGGCACTCCCGGAGCCTGATCACAGAGCGCTAGAAGATAACTCTGCTTTGACCACCACAAGCCCCTCTCCTCTCATCCTTGATAATGGGAGTTGGTTTTTTTTTTCTGGTAAGGGAGGGATAAGATGCCCACACAGAGAGAAAAGATTTGTAAAGGGTGTCAGTACTGGCTCATCCACAGTAGTCTGCTGATGCAGAGCAGATCCCTGGACTGTAGGACTAGTGGAGCTCTGGCCTGAAGCTGTTCTTCCTCCTGTGTCTCTAGAGTGCTACAAGTGAAGTAGCCCTGTGATTCCTGCAGTGGAGTGCAGCAAGTCTGCTGCTAAGGAGGCCACTGTCCTCTCCCTTCAGTTCTCCTTTCAGTGTGGATGGTGTTCACAATTCTTGGTACCTATAAGCTCTTTTAACTGGGGTGGGTGGGGAGCTTAAGAAAGGTGTGTGAATATCTGGAATGTAGATTTTATTTTTGTGTGTGTGACAGCTGCCAAAGGAGCAGCAGTGCCACCACCAAAACCCTAGCACATGTCGGTGGTTTAGTGATTGAGGAATTTTATTTGGCAGTCAATATTCTAATTTTTAAAAAGCCAGGTAGTCTGTGGGACACTTCCCATATGCTGAAGATTCAGCTGTAGCGGAGAATGGCTTCCTTGGCACTGGGCCAAGGGAGGATGGGAAGAAACAGCAAAAAAAACCCCAACAACACCAAAACCCCTTTCTACTGCCCCCAAGGCTGTTAATAATAATCCAGGTCTTCCATGGCCCAATCCTTACCTGCCTGAAAATAAGAAATATGGTCCTCTGTGTTTGTCCCCACAACTTGCTAGGGACCCCCCACACACACACAGTCTCTGGGATCAGGGAACAGCCTGGAGCCGCCTCCTCCTGAAGCCAGCCAGTTTGGTTTAGCAGTTAGATTTAGGAGGAATGGAGAGAATTTTGACCCCAAAGGGATTATTTCTACACTCCTTTCCCCAGAGGTTCGTTTCCAGGGCGGAAAAGAAAGTGTTAAGAAAAGGGTTTGCTAGGTTAAACCTGACCGAAAAGACTTCGCTAAAAGGAAAGTGCCAGTCAGTGACAGAGGGATGCCCTGCGGTTCCAAGAGTGAAAGGTTCGGGGCCTCTTCCTGAAAACTAGCCAGTTTGGGTAAAGACTGCTTAAGCAGCTGTATTAGTAGAGCTAAAGCACGTATGGGTGAGTTTTGGCCAGAGGTGGATGGAGACCGGAAAAGGCACAGAAGACATAGCTGAACATGTCGGCAAAGGGCTGATTCCACTCATACAGATATTTTAACCCTTCTCCACTCGAGGGCCTCCAAGCTGCCAAGAGTAACAATTTCTTGCAAATTATATCCATGAGCAAGAACAAGGGAAACATTTTTAAATTTTTTAAATGCCTTTGAATACCGTTTCTTTGTAAGCATCTTAAAATACCTCATGATTATGAAATAAACTATTCAGGTTGTAATTAATGCCTTGCATTGTGAATCATAAACACACCAGGCCAGGTTCTGTGGAAAACCTCCATGTTCATGCATTTCAGGGCCTGATTGGCAGCCAATGCTGATTCTCTTATCAGCAGAGGAAGGTACCCTTGTATGGGTCGTGCCTCCTCCCTGCTCCATGGGCAGGGCATAAGAAGATTTCTTGCAAAGCCTTCCACGATCCTGAGGAGACGCTCTACCTCCCCGTGTCTGTGCCCTGCATGCTCCATGAATGGATGAACTTCCACTGCTCTCACACCTCACTTATTAAAAACACAGGCAAAAATACCTTTAGAAATTGCTAGCCTCCACCTCTCACGATCAGTAGTGGAGGAAAGTATACAAAGTTCTCCTGGATGGAACAGTATTCCAAGGCAGCTTCTGGAACTGAGCTGCTGCAAGAGGTAAGTTTGGCTGCTGTTCCTCTCCCCCCCCCCCCCCCCGCCTCCTGCCTCTGCAACATTAGTGCCTGTTCTTCAGCTGTCACTCTCCCCTGCTGAAGCACTGGCAGGAAAAGGGACAGCCGGACCTCTCCCACTCCAAGGTAATGGTGGTGGACGGCCCATCAATGAGGCCACCTACAGTTCCTCTGAGCCTGAAAAGGGGCTCTCCCTGCTCATCTCCCTTGGCTGCAGGAAGGGACTCCCAAGGTAAGCAGAGGGGCAGCAGGTAACTATCCACCACTTGGAGGGTGACTTCTTTAAACTCCCCTCCATTGTCCTCACCCCGCAGGCCCATAGCTAGGATTTTTTAATTCAGGGGGCACCCTGCACAGACAACCCCCCAAGGAAGCACCACAAATTTAAAAAATGGAAGTCGGGGGGCCTGGACTGGATGGGAAGGGGGGCCTTGGTAGTAAGTGGGGGGGCCAGGCCCCAAGATGCCCCGCTGTAGCTACAGGCCTGTCACCAGGGCTTCACCTTTGTCCTTATATTACACCTGAGCATGAAGGACATTAAGTGCAATCTGAAGGGGGGGGAAGCAAACCCCAACAAAAAAGGGGGGGGGGAATCCCGCAGATATAACTGGTGTCATTTTAGCTCTTCTAGGCCAGCAGACCATGAGGCCTGCACTCAGCTCTGCCTTTGGTCTCCAGAGCTAGACTCTGCCCCCTCCAGCCATTCTGAATAATTGCACTTCAACGCCGCTTCAGACTCCATGGCTTCAGTTCAGGAAGAAGAGGAGCTGTTGGGGGAATGTACCACTTCTTCTGGCCTAGCCTCTACCAGCTTTCTCCATTAGAAGGAACTTCCACCCCTTTCCGGGGAAGGTCACTCTGGCCTAAGGATTTGCAGGACTAACCACTTACAGTCCAGTGCCAATTCTGCTGCTGCCACTCTCCCCAGCTGAAGTACCAACGGGGACGGGGAGTGGACAGCGACCTGCTCCAAAGCACTGGTGGCGAATGGGCCCATTTATAGAGCTACCCAAAGCTCAGCTCAAGCTGGCATCTCGCATTCCATCAGCTCTGCATGGCCAGGAGGCTTTGGCAAGTATATGCAGCCTTGTAAATTCTCCTAGGGTAAGACAGATTGTTGTTTTGTTCCAGGTGCAATTCCTTCAAATAGATGGGGACAGCTCCCTTAAAGAAGCCATGAGGCCCCAGACCTTGCCCTCAGAGCAAGTGCAGCCTCCCCTGCTTGCACAAAGCTGCCATTACTCAGGGCTGAGAAATCTCTCTGGGTCCTAGCTTCTGACCTGTTCAGGTACCAGCAGGACTGCCAAGATCAACAGAGCCTCTAGATTCTCTGGGGTCACTGTACCAGATGAAATCCTGGTGGAGATCAATAAAAAGAAGTCAATATCCTCTTCTTCCAAACTAGGCAAGAAGAGACCCAAGAGATCAGATCAAACTTCCTTTGGGCATTCCCGAGTATCTTTCCGGCAAGGGGGCTCCAGACTCCACTATACAGCTTGAAACAAATCCTGATTGATCTCAAAATCCAACCTCATCCAAGGGTTCTAAAGTGCACTACACAATCTGGCTGTGTACATTCTAGACCTCCACTCCCTGAAGAGCAGGTCTCCTTTCTCCAACTGGCCAATGCAATATTGGCTTAGGTTCCAAGCCACCAGATCCCAGGAAGCAGAGTGTCCCCTGCCTGACTCTCCTTGAGTCCCCAACCAAGAACATGCCCAAATACTAGCACAGGGTGCATGTTGGTGAGGCAGAAGGGTGAGGATGCTCTCTCAGCTCCCAGGGCACAAAGGGTCTCCTCTACACTCTCCCTGAATCTCTACTCGTAGTCAGGGAGTTCAAGAGACTACAAGAGAAACAGCCAACTTTGCCTTACCTGTGGCTACTTAAGGCAGAAATCTTCTCCAAAAGGTAGTTTAATTCCTCTCCTTTTAAGGAGGAGGTACAACTCATACAAGGATACCTTCCATTCCACTGATGAGAAGAAACCTTCATGGTTAAGTCCAATGTTTAAAAAAACAACAACAACACAACCCACACACTTCCAATTCATTTTAGCTCTGTTACAGGAGCACAAAATCACCTTTGCTCAGTTCAGGCAAGGTCCAGAAATCCCATTCGCTGAACTGGAATCTCCAGGTATAGCTGCTTGAACAGCTCTCCATCCACTTTAAACTTAATTCAGGACACCTTTCTTCACAGAAAGCCAACTCTTTGAGAGGCTGCCCTGCAGGCTCACAGACGGTGGGCTCAATCCTACCA
The DNA here is from genome assembly GCF_001447785.1 of Gekko japonicus. Lineage (NCBI taxonomy): Eukaryota > Metazoa > Chordata > Lepidosauria > Squamata > Gekkonidae > Gekko > Gekko japonicus. The sequence continues at coordinate 60,411 of NW_015161963.1, forward strand.
GGTTTCTACTTAGTCTTGCCCCATTCCAATAGTCATGGCAGCTCCTGTCATGTGGTTTTTGTCCATGGCTCCCATGACCTCCAGCATAGCCCTTTTGCTGATCAAAATGGGCTGCCTCTTCCTCTTTTGCCAATGGAAAATCTGATAGGATCTAACCCTGTAATTAGACTTAGCCAAGAAATACCAGACTTATTCCTCAAAAGCAGCTCTGTTTCCTGAGGTCCATATGGGGCACATGTAGAGGAATCTATGTTCAGAAGTGAAAGGTACGATTCCACTCATCTACAACATGAATCCTCCTCCTTTCCATTTGTCACCAAGAATAACCACACTTTATCAGCACAAGAGCTGCAAAGCAAAACCACCATTATTTGCAAAATACACTATGGGTTTCAGTTCCTCTCTTAAAAGTAGCAAACCCTTGGTCCTGTAAAGCACTCCCTTTTTGTATCTGTATTCCAAGACCTACAGCTCATCTGTGTTCACTGCCCATTACATCAGCCTGCAAATTCCCACAGACTCCTACACAGTTCCTCATCCAGTCTTTAGAACTATGAGGACCAGAAGTCTGCTGTCCTAAGGACACAGCCCGGTCTAGACACTACTATGGTCTCTTAAATACAAAATGCAATTCCAACAAGCTCTGCATTCATAGGATAAAGTTTATTATTGCTTTTAATTTAGTCATTTTGTTGTGCAATCACAAGAGCCCAGAATTTTCTGAACATGTGATCCAAGTTTCTCCTAAGACAGACAAGGGTCTCCATTTTATGAAGATGTGTGGGTGGGAGCAAAATCTCACATAAACACAATGGTGAACTCCCTCCACTGTCCCACCACAGCAAAGGGGCCAATGTCTCTTAAAAACACAGATTAAATGCGAAACTTAAGTCCTAAAAGACTTGGGTCTCTAGGGATAAGAGGCTTCGTGAGTTTTGAGCACTCAGAACAGCAAGTTCTGGCCCCCTTAATCTTCAGCAAGACCCAAGGCTAGGTTAGGAAAGAACTGCAAGAATCTACTTTGAGAAGAGAACCAAAAGCAGGTGCAGATGTCCACCTGGGTTTCCCCAAGAGCTCTGATGCTGTCTCACAATGGGGGAGGGGAATCTGGCAAGGTCGACAATGTAGTGGATGAGCCACTTTCCCAAGGAGGATTACTACAAATGGTTCCTGCTCTTCTGAAAACAGGTATACAAAGACACAGCCAAAACCCAGTAGGAGAACAGGCAGCAGCGTTCCAAGAGTGCAGTTTCGGCCTGATGGCAAGGGGTGGGTATGACTGACAAGGCCTGAAATGGAGGACAGAGGTAGTCACTATTGCCATGCACTGTAACTTCAAAGCTAGTGGTCCCAAATAAGAGAAATATCTCATTCCCAAGCCAGGCACAAGTTATATCAAGATGCTCAAATGCAGCAAACCAGGCTCTCGCTTACATAGCTGCCATTTCCACACCCATTATGCCACAAAGGAAACCTCCAAATGGGAAGCACTTGGGGGGGCGCTGTTGGTATTCGAGCTGGGAGATGACCTCACCTGTTCACCCAACAGTGTACAGGGCCATTCCCATTGATGTGTGCAGCTCCGGATGATCTCTGCCGCTGCCACCACAGCAGGGCAAGCTGAAGGGATCTGGTTCTCAGCGGTCTGTGCAGCACTTTGGAATGTGTCTTTGGCAGTATTTGCAGATGTAGTGTGAACAGGCATCAAGGAGTGGGGCAATGTGCCATGGAGAGTGTTTCTGTTTGAGCTGCCCCAACAGAGGCATTTCCCCGATTCCAAGAGGTCCAACCAGAAGGCTAAAACTCCTGCAAGGTTTCCTACAAAATGTCTGGGGCTTTAGTCAGGCTCCGTTGGATCAGGGAAGCAGAGTGCTGGAAGCAACATTTCTGGGTTCCTGACAGTTCTACCACCTCAAACATGGTGCTTTCTTGGGCCAGAACACCCACACTTCTTCACACCTCATAGTCTATTAAAGTTCTAAGGCACCACAGTAATAAGGTAACCCCCCCCCCCCAAGGAGGCCTCAATGGTAGTGTTTCCAATCAGTTCCAGTCAGTAACTGAAGTCCCTGGCAGGCAAGCCCCCTTCTGCTACCAGGATGTGCCACAAATCCACAGGAGAGAGCTGGAAGAAGCCAAAGTTGAGAGGAGGAGGCCAAAAACTGTGTCGGCCTCATTAATGCCCTTGGTGTAGTGTGGGAGGAGCAGTTCTTGCTTCAAAAGCTGCCATTGATGGAAAGGATGCAGAAAGTCACAAGGACTAAGTGAGGTTGCTAGGTAGCTTGTCCCGGATCAGCCCATACTGTGTGCTGATATTGTGGTCCAGTTCCTCCAGTTCTGAGGGAAGAGGGATTCCCAGTTCTCCCAGATAAAGAGAGAGAGCTTCAAAAGAATCCTCCAGTTTTGAAAATGGGGGCCTGGAGAGAAAGACAGAGAAAGAGAAGTTAAGAGAAGTCTAGCTATGAACAGCAAAGTAGCTCAGCTGCCCTTGGCAAGAAGGAAAGGGAAGCGCCTCCAGATCAAACTGGAAGCTAAGTTTACTATGCAAACAACAATCAGAAACAGAATGCAGCAGCACTAGGGGGCTGGCAGACATGCAAAGCGAATGGACTTTCGCTTACTCCCAAACCCAGCAACAAAATTCTTGGACCCCAAAAACTAAACTCTGCAAGGACTCTGCAGCAATCTGAGCGAATTGCACATTAACTCATGGAGTTTTTTAAAAATGCAGCCTGCAAAATGAACTGCAGATAAAGACTTCGCTCAGAAATCAATCAATATTGTGAAAATAGAATTTGACAGGTTATACTGCTTTTGTGCTTTAAGTTCTCCTGTGACAATGAAATGTTTTACGAACACTGTCAAATGTAGACAACTACCTTCCTTTTTTAAAAAGATGGGGAAGAAAGGTAGGGCAGGAGGAATGAGCTGACCAGCAATTGGCCTGGACCAAGGAAGAATTATTAGAGCCTTGGAGCTTTTAGAAGCCCCCTCACTCATGATCTTATTTTGCAGAGCTTCCTTGCCCTCCACTGAAAGCTGCCATTGCCAGAATTAATTATGCCGGAGGCCCAAAATGACATCTAATGGTGAACACAGCAGCCAAGCACAAAGCCTGGACTACAACAAGAGAGCCTACTTGCCAAACTGGCAATGCAGTTGTGAGACAGAAATGCCTTCATCAACTGCCATGCAACCTTTGGAGCATTATACAGTTATTTTAAAAAGGATGGTGCCTAAGAACTAAACAGCACCCAGACTCCCCTTTGTCAAAGGCATCTGCATCCCCCCATCACAGGTGGATCAAAGTCTTACCTACTCTCTGGCTCGAGCCTGCAGCAGATGGCTGCCAGAGGGAAGAAAGCAGGAGGGCAGTCTGCAGGAACAAACTTCTCCCAAAAGAGCTTCACATTGAGTCCAAAATCCAGTGTGCGAGGGAGGCAATCTGGATCAGCATACACCTGTCCTATGATCTAGAGAGGAGAAAGCAGAAGCAGTTAACGGGTCTTTATAAAGATCTGACAGAACTGGGATGCGGCAGTACTGCAATCTCGGATGATGGGAGGAATTAGACCAACTAGACAAAAGAACAGGTTATCTCAGTGTGGGTAAACGATCCTAAACCTGATCAGGTCAGTGCAGCGAGGCCGCGCACTGCTTGGCTCCTTAGTCCTACTTGTCTCTGGCTCAGGCAGAGGTGCTCTTAATGTGTCTCTACCAGGCCAGTGAAATGACTTTGGGGAACTTCCAAAGGATCTTCCCCTCTCCTTCATCTGTTCTCATCCTTTGTTGTTGTTGTTCAGTCGCACAGTCGAGTCCGACTTTTTGCGACCCCATGGACCAGATCCCGCCAGGCCTTCCTGTCTTCTGCCGTCCTCTGAAGTTGGCTCAATTTCATGTTTGTTGCATCTATGACACTGTCTAACCATCTCATCCTTTGCCGTCCCTGTCTTCTTTGATCTTCAATCTTTCCCAGCATCAGGGTGTTCTCCAGTGAGTGCTCCCTTCTCATTTGGTGGCCAAAGTATTTGAGCTTCAGTTTCATTATCTGGCCTTCCAGGGAACAGTCAGGGTTGATTTCTTTTAGGATTGACTGATTTGTTCTTCTTGCAGTCCAAGGGACTCTCAAGAGTCTTCTCCAGCACCATAGTTCAAAAGAATCTATTCTTCGGCGCTCGGCCTTCCTTATAGTCCAACTCTCGCAGCCATACATGACTACTGGGAATACCATTGCTTTGACCATGCGGACTTTTGATTCTCATCCTTAAGCCCACTTTACTTCAATAAAGTATTCAGAGCAGTTAATAAGGACATTTAAAATTAGACACACTCTATTACAAGCCTTAATATAAATAAAAACCCCAAATACCAGAGCAATAAAATTTATTTATTTAATTTATTTGGCTTCTATCCCACCCTCCCCACCGCAGCAGGCTCAGGGCGGCTCACAACATTATTACTGATAAAACAGTTTCTCAGTTAAAATTACAATAAATTAAATCTAAAAACAAAACAATACAGTGCTAGCAATAGAATACAACATGGTGGGAGTAAAATAAAAATAAAAACTATGCAGCCCTACCTTCCTATTATAAAAGGCTAAAGCTGGGACCAAGTTTAAATGTCGCATCCTACCTTGGACTCATAAAAAACCCTAACCATAGATGGGCATTTACTAGAGCACGGCTTGATGCGTTACCCTCAGCAGTACTTTATGGTAGATATACCCGGACTCCCATGCACCAGAGAATTTGCTCCTGTTTGTTAGAACAGGTGGAGTCGGCCTCCCATATATTATTCCATTGTCCTATGTACGACGAAGAGAGACAGCAGTTGTTGATACCCCTTCTCTCACGTTTTAAACCCTTGGCTAATTATCTTACATATGCCGAGGAATGTTTGATGAAGTTCTTATTGGCCGATACTTATGATTCTGTTTCACGCAATGTTGCTAAATATTGTTATCTGGTAATTAAAAAGCGTAGAATGTACTGTAACTCGAGCCATTAATGAAGGAATTGACCGGTTTCGTATTTTAGTATTTAAGGCTGCAAGGATTCTATGTCGTAGACTCGGTGTTGTACTATTTTGGTTTATTTTGCTGGTCTTATGACTGTTCTTAATAAATTTGTTTGTTTGTTTGAGTAAAATAAAAATAAAAATCAAAGTCCGCTAGCCATCTTCAAAAGCCCTCCTGCTTGAGAGCTTCCTTAAAAAAGCAAAATCAGAAGAGTGATGCCCGTCTGACATATTCAGGAAGCCTATTCTGCAATGTGGGGGCTACTGCTGAGACAAACATAAGGCTGTGTGGTGGCAGTTTTAACCAACCTACAGGAGGAAACAGAAAGGAGATGCTGATGAAGTCTGCATGGGTACAAGCTGCAAGAAACAGTCCTGCACCCACATGTGTCCCAGTCTGTGAAGGGCTTTCAAAGACTATGAAGCAGCCAATGCGACAATGCAAAGAGTGATCTAGCAAAGGATATGTGAGAAGCATAACAAGTAGCCCGGCTTCTTTTGGGATGGGGTGTGGTGGGAATAGAGAGTCAGAAATCTTTGCCTGAATGTAGAGAACTAAAGAAGACCTCAAGAGACTGTCCCCCAGCTTTATGTTCTTAATCTTTCAGGCCGAACAAGGAAATTTCTGCTTCATCACTGGAAGCAGCACAGTTCACTGGGGTCATAGGAATGATACGCCAGTTTCAATCTTGCCCTTCCTTGGGAGGGGGACTAAAACGGTAGCAGCACAGCGACTGAAGGTGATCAGATCAACCATCTGCCATTAAGCCTGAAACCAGATTTAAAGGGTAACCTATGATGCAGAAATGGTTTTGACTGCTGTGGTGGACAATAGCCACCTGTCAGTGGATAAGATGCATAGGTCCACTAGTACTGCTTGATCTATTAGCAACCTCAGTGGACCATTAGATTCTGTTATAGCACTTGGAGAATGCTATTAGGGGAGGTCCACCAGTGGCTATTAGCCACAAGGTATAGATAGGAACTCTCAGTCTGGGGCAAGTGATGCTCTGTATTCTTGGTGCTTGGGGGGCAGGGCAACAGTGGGAGGGCTTCTAGTGTCCTCCTGGCCCCACTGATGGACCTCCTGATGGCATCTGGTATTTTTGGCCACTGTGTGACAGTGTTGGACTGGATGGACCATTGGCCTGATCCAACACTGGCTTCTCTTATGAGAGCCATAGAATGGCATAATTCTTTGTTTTTTAATTGTGGTTAGAGGGCCGTAACTGGGGTTTCTGAACCCTTGGGATTTTATTTTATTTTATGGTATTTCATTCACATACTACCTTTCTCCCTGAGGGGACCCAAAGTGGCTTTCACCGTTCTCTCCTCTCCTCCATTTTATCATCACTGAGAAGTAGGTGAGGCCAAAAGGGTGTGGCCACCCATCAAGCTTCCACTGCAGACTGGGAATTTGAACCTGGATCTCCCAGGCCCTAATCCAGCACCCTGACCACTACATCACACTGGCTCTGGTCACACTGGCACACAGGATTTATGTTGTGCAGTCCCATGGGGATCTGTGGTATCACCTAGGGTCATCACTTAAGTAGAACCACTTGCTGAGAAAGTCCACAATGTTGGAGTTCAGTGTCCTAAACATTCTGAGAATAATCCCAATCTATGCCTCCAGAGACATCTGCCTCTCTCCTAGGCCGGGGCCCATTCATCCTAGTTAAGGGGCCAAATTAAACTAGACTAATAGAGGAAATGTTGGTTGAAAAGGCTGTTGTCTTGGAGTGTGCTGTGCTCCCCACCCTTCGTGGAGATCAGATATTCTGTTAGTTCCACTATAGCTAGGACTTACCTCACAGAGTACAATGCCAAAAGAAAAGATATCCACTGTCTCATCATAGCTCTGTCCTGTATAAATATATAAAAGATTAATTAAGAACCAAGCCACATGGATGTGGGAGCAGCTGAGCACAGGATGAACATTCCCCTGGGCTGTATCAGAGAGTATATATATATATATAACTGGCATCCTACCTTTCCTCCGTGTAGCTCAGGAACAGGATAGAAGTTTATCCCCTCCCTCATTTGACTCTTACAGCAATTCTACAACTCTCTCAACTAGATAAGGTGGAGAGGTATTGACTTGCCTGAGGATTTACAGCCAAACGGGACCTTCATACAGGCAGATTAATTGAGGAGAGGGTCAGAGTGACTAGCAACAACAGTCAAATGAAAACTCCATGAACACACGGACAGTATATTGCTGAAGGGCCGGACACCGAGGATACAGAACAAGGGTTGACTGCTATAGGTAGGCTATGATCTGACAGTGAATCATATGCCAAGATCTAGGGTCTACTGGCTGTTGAGATACTTGGAAAAAATACTGGACTATGTGGACCTTAACTTGATACTGCCCCCCCTCCCCCCAAAGTTCTTCAGAGTACTTGTGCCACTTTATCTATCTGGGTACATTTTTATCCCCCTTCAAGGAGTTCAGGGTAGTGTACATAGTTCTCCTTCCCCATTTCTGCCTGGGGGATAGAGATTAGGCTGCAATTTGCCCAAAGGCACCCAGAGTGGAGGGGAGATCTGAACCTCAGTCTCCCATTGTAGCAGGCTGTCTCTTTACACATCTGGAGCTTTCTACTGTCTCAAGCTATTGGTCTGTCGCGCCACATGTTTTCTACTCTGGCTGCAGCAGGACTTCAGGGTCTTACACAGAAAAAGATCTTTCCAAAGCTGCCATCAGAAGTGATTCAGCTGCAGATGCTAGGCACTAAAAACAGGACCTTCTGCATGCAACACAAGATGAGTTATGCCTTAACTGTTGCTGTAATAATTTGGAGACGTCTGTAAAATTGCTGATGCTTTAGCCCTTCTTGAAAGAAAATTTAAAATACTAATAGGGGCCTCCTTGTTCTGTAAATAATCCTGATTTTGAAGAAGCTTGGGTGAAACAGGGATTGAGTAGCTGGCTCATGCGTAGTCTTGTGGTTTTCTACAAGAAACATTGAAGTGATTGCCTTAATATGTTGGTTACAGAGCCCACCAGGATTACACCTATGGAAATGTAAAACAGATTGGTCTTGTGATCCTGCAAGAAAAATTGGAATGATTGCTTTGGTATGTTTATCATGGAGCCCACTAGGTTTACATCTATAGAAATGTAAAACAGATTGGTTACATTCATTCATTCCTCAGTATCTTTCTTTGAAGTTGCCAGTGAACTGGAGAACTCTGTTCTGTTTGTAAAAAGATTCTTGTCACAACTACTTTGTTTTGCACTTATTGCAGTTTGAGTTTATTGTTAATTCAGATTATTATATATATTTACAGTTGAATGTATTTGATAATTGGCACATGTGAAATACAAATATTATAAAAATATTGAACATAAAAATATTGAACATTTAATTTATGCCAATTTGCATATTATTTTGCACAGTTTGTTGTTTTGCACAGTTTCTAATTACTGTGCAGCTCACCTGTTTTTTGTTTGTTAACTGTTACTGAAACCGGTGGGAGCTGAAACAAACCGGCAAGCTGCTATATAAAGCGGAGGTGTACTAGAGTATCTGGAGGTCTGAAGCTCCAGGCAGCCATGTAGAAGCATCCAGTAATGGCACCTGCCACAGGTCAGACCCCTTACCATTCAACATCTCTGGTGCCATCCAGTAGGGGTTCCCAACAACAGTGTAGCGCTTTTTCCGGTCACTCTTGCGCAAAGTTCGCTTCTTGGCTGATGGCTTTTCCAGGATCGGCTTCTTCTTCTCTTCCACAATCAGCCTGGACAGGCCAAAGTCAGCAACCACAACTGTTTTGTCCTGGAGCCAGAAAAGAGCACCAGACGTTATCCCGACTCTCCTCAGACATGACCCATCAGGCCCCCTCCTCCAGCTCCCCCATCAGTGTCATAAGCATGTGATTTTTAGAAAATATATATTTTCACTCTCCTGTTCCTTTCAAAAGTTCAGGGCAGCAAACAAGAATCCCCTCCTCCTGTTTTATCACCACAGCTCTGAGGAAGGTTAGGCTGAGAGACAGCGACTGGCCCAAGGTTACTCCAGTAGATTCAGGATAAGAACTTGTCTTCCTAGCACTAGTCTAGCTGTAACCATGGACACCATACTAAACTGAGTTAATTGTGAAGTGCCTTCGAGAATCCATGAGGCCCACAGGGTGGCAGAGAGGGGAGACTTGGGAGAGGGGGCTGGGGGGGGGGGGGCAAACAGATTACTTCAGGCCACATGGCACCACTAAGACTAGGCTTAAAGAAACCCAAGATGTGAGCAGCATGCATTCCTCTGTACTACTAAAACACCTTCAACTGCAGAATGTACAACTGCCTTACACCAAACCATGCCAACGGGCCATCTAATCCAGACTATGACTGGTAGCAACTCTCCAGTGTCTGAGAGAGGGGGATTCTCTACCCAAGATCCTTCTTTTCTTCCCCAGCAGGAAAATACCAGGGATATCAATTCAGAGGCTTGGATGTGCAGAGCCTATGCTCTACCCCGAACAAGATTCTCATGCACTCGCAAACAGCTTAGAAACTGTGATGGCAGCTAGACAACAACTGCTGCTATGCTGGTCAGATGCTCAAAGAGAGAGAATCCCCTTGTGCATTCATCCAAGATGACAGCACTGAGCTATAGGAAAAGAATGAACGATGAGACCAATCAGAGGGCAAGCAGATCAGCCAAAACTCTCACTGAAGACTAATTAGGGGAACCCAAATAAAGCACCTACAGTCATAACCTTTGCAGCCCAATCCTTATGCATGTTTACGTGGAAATCAATCTCATCACGTTCAACTGTCTTATTCTCAGCTAAGTGTTCTGCTGATTGCAGACTAAAGAGAGAAAATACTTCCTGACGTTTAAGAAGCAGTTTTGGGTAAAAAGCCAACAACTAATTGGAAAAAGGACACAAGCAGCAGCAGGGACTCACCATTTTGATCAGGCAGTTATGAGAATTCAGGTCTCGGTGAATGATGCGCATCGAATGCAGATAAGCCTGCAGAGAGAGAGAGATGCAGGAACAGATGCATTTAGAACGTACCATTTTGTCAAGTGAGACCTGTATGCTTTGCAAGCTTCCTATGGGCCAAGTTCCTCCAGCTATAGAGCCTTTATGGCTCTTCCCCTGCCATCCTCATAGGTGAATGGGTGGCTGAGAATGAAGTCCTGGAGACAAGTGAAAAGCTCCCTGTGTGCAAATGACAGGTAATGGCTCCCTGATTCCTGGGAGGGAACTGACCGAAAAGACTCAGGTGAATACTTTGTCTTACTGAACGGGAAGACCACTGCACCCACTATGTGGGATCCAGGAAGGCAGCACCCACTCATCTCCAGCACAGCAACGGTCCAGTACAATCCTTGCCGTTCTACCATTTCATGGCGATTGTGGCTTGTGGAAATGCTCTGGTGCGGCACATAACTTAAGAGGCAGCCTAAGCAGCAAGTATTAATTCCGGAAATTGTTCCCTAGTCCAGGTCTTCCTGAGCCGGTGAGGTGGCTACTGGAACATCACAAAATGCAGTTATTACACTAAATTTTAGGGAGGAGAGACAGCTTAAGTCTCACATGCTACCTTGCATTTCCCAGGCCTCCAAGGTGGAACAGGCTGCAAATCTAATCAGGTTTACAGTGGACATCTGGGAGAGGTGACTCACCATTCCCGAGGCAATTCCTTTGGCAAAGCTGACCTTCTGCTCCCAGGGCATTGGATCCTACAAAATAAAAGACAGCCTCCAATAGCTTGCTTTTTGTAGACATAAGTAAAAATGTGACTACCTAAGAAGCCCTGACCGGTATTTGGATGGGAGACCTCCAAGGAAGTCCAGGGTTGCTACGCAGAGGCAAGCAATGGCAAACCACCTCTGAACGACTCTTGCCTTGAAAACCTTATGGGGTCACCATAAGTCAGCTGTGACTTGATGGCAAAAACAACAAAAAGAAGCATAACAGCGTATCAGGTATTGGTGGACAGCTGCTAAAAGTTCAGCTCACAGATGTGCCACCCTATAATATCTCCCCCCAGCAGGAGATGTGCCACCCTATAATATCTCCCCCCACCCTCATTTTGCTGGGTTGTTTTTTTTTAAAAAAACCCTAAATCCTTTATAAAATAAATGCTTTAATAGCCAGCTAACTGCCACGGCTTGCCTGCCTTTTTCTCCAAAAGCCACCCAGCCACCCCAAGACTGCCTCGTCCCACTTCAGCTGCCTTTTCAGTTCTTTGCTAGCTTAACTCACCACATTCCGGAGAAAGTCCTTCAGGGTCCCTCCTTCGATGTACTCGGTCAGAAGATTCAGTTTCTTGTCCTTGTATAACACACCAATGAACTTCAGCACATTGGGGTGGTCTAAACTGCGCATCACCTTCACCTGAGAAGACACACAACAACCCCAGATCACACCAGGAGAGGTCGGTATAGATCCTGGCACCTGAAAGTAGACACACACTGACCTATTTCACGACTCTGTCCTGCTTCAGACGTGAGGGAAAATGCCAGGCGCCACAGCATTCAAGTAAGGTTGCACAAGTCCAGACAAGAACCCAAACCCAAGCTTGCTAACCTAACTCCGAGTGTACCACGGACAGCTCAACAGCCTTGTGCCCTCTTCCCATGTGCTCCAACAGGAAATCATTTCTTAGTAGGATGCGTGCATCTCACTCTGGACAAAAAGTGCCATGGGAGTACCAGAGGCAGCCTACGCTTCTGCCATGGACTGTGCCTACCTCCGTCAAGAAGGTCTTTTGCGTCTCCTCGTCACAGCGGATCAGCTCCTTCATCACCATCACTTGGCCTGTTGCTTTGTGAGTCACCTGAATCATAATCAATAATAAAAATAATATTTAAGGCGCTATAAGACTTGTTTGAGCGATACACAGCACTTGTATAAATCCTTACAGGGCTCCAAGGCTTCAGTCCGAACGCTGTGGAGAGAGGCCAGCAGTATCATGCCTCACATTGCAGAGAGGGTGCAGAGGAGCAAAGGTGCAAAGCTTGCCCAAGACCACTCTGTGCAGTTCACAGCAGAGGTGAGATCTGAAGTGGCTTCATAGCTCATGTTCCTCTGGTGTGTGCTACACCTACTCTCTACTGAAGAAAGAGATGCAGGAGAATTACAAATATTGCCCAAACCAAGAGATGCAGCCCAGGATGGGATTCTGCAGAGGATTTAAAAAACCACACCTAAGGCTGGCTTCACTCTTTTGGGTCTGCTAATTCCAGGCTACCCGCCCACCCTGGCTGCCCTAATGATATAATGGAGGTCTTCAGGAACTCAAAATGAAAAGCCATTATGACAAATGGACACAGGAAGGAATACTAAGTCTTCAATAGTGCACGCACCAGCATGCACATTTTGCCACGTACATGCAACAGTTCATCATGGCTCAGCCCACAAAACCCAAAGAAGTGTGGCTCATGAATGCAGGCACACCGGAATGCCAACCTGTTGCTTGCATGACTCAAGGAATAAGTTTGCATTCGTGCACAGTTTGCACAAGAAGAGAAAAAGAAGAAGAGGAGATTGGATTTATACCCCGCCCTTCACTCGGAGTCTCAGAGCGGCTTACAAACTCCTTTCCCTTCCCCTCCCCACAACAGGGAATACTAGGTCTTCAATAGTGCACGCACCAGCATGCACATTTTGCCACGTACATGCAACAGTTCATCATGGCTCAGCCCACAAAACCCAAAGAAGTGTGGCTCATGAATGCAGGCACACCAGAATGCCAACCTGATGCTTGCATGACTCAAGGAATAGGTTTGCATCCGTGCACAGTTTGCACAAGACCTGGAAACTTACCTCTCCGTCCTCAGAGTTGAAGGCCCCCCCTCCAATTATGTGTGCAGGCACACTCCCATGTGGCTGTGACATACTCATGAATACCAAGACTGTGTGGATGGGACTGACTTTACAGGTCTTTCCGACCCCATTGTGGTTCTTCCTTGCCAGCAAGGGAGCTACAGGTGTGTGAAAGGGGCTTAAGTGTAAGAACAAGACAAATAATTCTTTCAACACTATAACTTAGATTTCCACAGAAGGATGGCATTAAAACCCTCAGTAATTTTATTTTGTATTTTAAACATGCAAAAGCCTCACACTCTTAAGGGAATTACAACAGCTTCCCACAAGAGCTGTAACAAGCGGCCAAGGATACCCTTAAGAGCTCCATCCCTGGATCATACAAGAATAGTTCAAAGACAAGAGGTTCTTGAACTGGGGCTGCTCCCCTCAAACTCCAGCCCTGGTGTTTTGCAGAGTCAATGGAAGCACCTTCAATGGAAGCTCACCCTGCCTGGAATATAAGAGCACCTTTGCATATCAAAGTACCGCAGAGAGAGTTTTGCAAAATGGGGGGGAGGGTGGCTCCACACTCACAGCACCTCACTTTCGGGCGAGGAGCTCCTACTATCGATGCTGAGAGAGTTGCAAAGAATACAAAACCGGTTCCCACCCTGAGAAGCTTACCGTCACAAATCTGACATAAGAGAGCTGAAGGGTAGAGAAGCGGATGCAGGGATAAACGGGAAGGACATGCATTCAGTCCCATTTACATGCACTTAGCTTTAGTTTCAGTCAAGACAGTAGGGTGCACAGTCAAGGTGTTCCATCAGAAAAAATGCCCAGCAATAATATGTACATGGGGAACGGGTGCTACAATTTTGCTTTAAAAAAGGGAGAGCAGCACACTTCCTAAGTCTACTAACCCAACCCCAATACATTCATGGTGAGATAACTGCCCCAGAGCTTTTCAAAAGTGTGTGGGGGGAACATGCTTGGAAATTCTTGAGCCCTTGCAAGGCTATGAGACTAATCACACAACGCTTTTGTTGGGATCTAGTCTTGCAAAGATCTAGACTAAAGTCTCAAGCTCCAACCCATTGTGCTTTTGTTAAAAGCAGGGTAGGAGAAGGTGGGTCTTCATCTCCCTTTGTCAGCACTCCAGGGAATTCTTCCCTCTCTCCTTTTCGCCCTGCAGGCAAAATGCTTACTGAGGACAGGGACTGGGGTATGTACAATCCTCATTATCACTGTTTGGGGGGGGAAATGTGGACCTAAGGGCAAAAAAAAATCTGCATATGTGGGTTTCCCCCTAATATGCAGAAAACTCCTCTGGGATTCTATCTGAACAGCTTGTACAAGCCAGTTTTCACTTCCCTCTTTCTTAAAACAATTCCCAATTGGAATAATTGGTCTCATATTCTATGGTTCCTGGCCATGCCCAGTGTACCACACAGGTGTTTTTTTTTGGGGGGGGGTCTCTTCTTTGTTTAATATACTAACTTGTATTTTGCCACATACCTGGAGAGTTCCCAAGCATATAGAAACTCCCAGTTTTTCTGTGAGTTAACACAGTTTCTGCCAGCCACTTTACTATTAGGAGGAGACATGATGGTACTTAGATAGTACTCTGAGTTCTCCAAAGCCCCTTGCTCACATTATGCCACTGCATGTTATTTGGCTATTGCCAGGGGAGGCTTGTCTGAAGAAGTGAGGGTTGAAGCCAGACAACACAGTGGCTAGAGTGCTGGCCTGGAGATGAACCAGGGAGACTGGGGTCAGTGCCCCGCCCTGCCATGAAGCTCACTGGGCAACTCTGACTCGGTCCTCTCTCAGTCTAACCTACCTCACAGGTTTGCTGTGATAAAACAATCAAGGACAAAAATGTGTGAGGAAGGGAGGGTGGGTGGGAGAGGAAGAACCACAGATGTTCTGCGCTCACTGGTGGGAGGGAAAGATTAAAAATGTAATAAGCCAACCTGGATTCCGTGGTTCACAGTTCAGCCTCTTTTGTCACCAGGCCACTTCAGCTTAATGGGCAATTGGGCTTTATTTGGTTTTGGGCAATGGCTGGAAGTGAGAAGGGAGCGGGGTGGTGGTGGAAGAATTGCCCACCAGGCTGTCAGAATTCAGCATTGAGACCAGCTTTAAATCATCACGCGTTATCATGCACACCTCCAGTTCTCACTTTTGTCTTTTTTACACACTTGGCCCGGGGGATTTCATAGCAGGGCATCCACAAGCATGAGATCACAATTTGTCAATGGACTGTAAACCCAATCAGAATGCACAAGACTAGGCATGCTGCAGATGGAGAGAGAAGAAGATCCAGCTTACCTGGGACTGTTATTTGCCTACCCAGAGAAGAGGACGAAACAAGCTTGTTAGTAAAGAAAGGCGCCTGAAGCCAGAACGCGGCCATAGTCAGGCCAGTCCCCATTTATTAGGACACAGCCAGAGGAAGCTGCAATTCTTCCCCGATCCCTTGTGCTGGATTCAGCTCTTTGGGCTGTCAGTAGAATCCAGCAACTCTCCTTAAAGCAACAGTCGCAGTAAGAAAAGCAGAAGATTGGTGGGGGGAGGGGGCTGATGAATTCCGGCTGGCAAAATTCAAGTTTGCCACTTTGCATTCGAGAAGCAGACTTGTCATCTGACCTGCAGTTTCAATCATTCCAGAAAACAGGAACCACGACTATTTTCTAGAGCAGGGCCACCCAACCTTTTAAAGCCTGTGGGCACCTTTGGAATTCTGACACGGGGTGATGGGGACAACCCACGGGGTGAGGCGGAGTTCTCCCCCCCCCCAGGACAAACAAGTGCAAGGGAGAAGAGGGGGAATTTAAAAAAATACAGTTCTTTCGTATGAGTTACCCTGCACCTATAAAAACAAAGAAAAAATATAATATGGCCCAGTCACTGGACAGAGGACCAAGGCAGCTGCAACTCCTTCCTTCCAGCAAAGGGAAAGATCAGCTTTGCCCTCGAAATGGTTACGAATTTGCCTCTTCATTCCAGCCTTCTCAAACTGTCCTCTGTCCTCCGCCTCTTCCCTTTCACTCCCCTAGCATTTTTACTCTCCTCAAGAGTACAGAGTACAGAGAGTCTGAGCTTCTGAATAAATAGAGCGCAGACCAAGAACATTTCCCCCCAACAGCAGATTTGGACTCAAAACAGGAACTCTGAAAGCAGATCATACTGATCACTTGCCAATCAAGTTCCCATTAGCTGCAGATTTTCAGCTTTAAAAAATCACCATTTTACATGGAATATCCATATCACTGCAGTAAATATAGCCAAGCAGGCTCTTCTTCTCACCCACTCCATTTAACTAGGCTGACGTAAAGCAAGGTGTTCTACAGAAAGAGCAAAAAGAAACCCGATAATCAATGCCAGCTGCATCACCCATATGAAGGACAATATAAGGAGGAGTGAACAAAGCAAAGCCATTAGGAGGCTTCAGATGAGCACCAAGAATTAGCTCTGGAGAAAGCAAAATGGCCAGCTTTTGTTGAGATACAGATACCCAAAAGCCAGTTGATATTCCAGTATGTACAAGTTTCTCCACCATCTCACCTTGATAGCTTGGCCAAAGAAGCCTTTCCCCAACACCTCGCCGTGGATCAGATCACAAGGCCGGAAGATCTGTTGGGAGCAGCTGGTTGTGGAGCGGAGGGATTCAGAACGACTAATGTCACGGCTGAGGATGAGTGGTTCCTTTGGGGAGCTGGGGCCAGGCGACTTAGAAATGCTGTTGCTTCGCCTGAAGTACAAGACAAAGTCATGACTGGTGGTGAAGTCAAGAAGCATTTAGCACCTGCGTGGGAGGGGAAAGGAGACCAGGATTGCCCCGGCTGACTGACTGTCCTTATGCAAGGTGCACACAACTCCCTTCTCCCCAGTTTTCAGTTTTGTTTTTAAAATTTTTCTACTTATCCTTCATTAAAGACAAGCTCATAAAGTCAGACGATAAAGTTAGGTTAGATTATCCCAATAAGACACCAATTGCACCTTCAAGTTAACAGATGTTAGATCCCCCCACCAGTTGTATTTATTTTATTATTTATTTTTTGCATTTATATCCCCGCCCATCCTGGTGAACGGGCTCAGGGGAACATTTCAATAAATACAACATTTCAATAAATACAATAAAATTGAAAACATATTATAAACAGATATAAAATCAGGGCTATTTTTGGGCAGGAACGCACAGGAACAGAGTTCCGGCTGGCTCCCAAGTTGGCCACGCCCAGCAGGAACTCATTAGCATAATAGATCACACCCAACAGCAGAAACTCATTAGGATTGGCTACATTAGGGGTGTGTGGCCTAACATGCAAAGGAGTTCCTGCTACAAAAAAGCCCTGGGTTTTGACAACGAACAAGGTAAACAGAATAAGAAGCAAAAGGTGGGTGTGGCTGGATAACCACACTTCTGGTAACATGGGGGTGCGTCCTAATGTGCTAATGAGCTGTGCTGTCAGGGGTGTGGCCCAATATGCTAATGAGTTCCTGCTGTTGGGTGTGGCCTGTTATGCTAATGAGTTCCTGCTGGGCTTTTTCTACAAAAAGAGCCCTGTTAAAATCCATAATCACAGCTCGCTGTAGGGAGAATCTGGCCCATTGATGTAGACAGGTACATCAATGGGCCAGCTGCCATTAAGTGGGGTGCTCTATTTTACATGTTACCTTGTGCTCTGTTCATCCCCCCCCCCCATGTATCTTCCTGTGTAGGTGTTTACTGTCTTTTGCTTGCTACACTGCGGAACTGCTCAAGGTCAAACAGCTGGAGGTGGGATGGAGTTATGCCATTGCTCTGCTTATTATGTATTTGATGCCTGAGAACTGAACTTGTGTTTATGTTGTAGAACCATTGGGTTCCCAAGGAATTGGGCGCTAGTTTTATCTACATTCCCGCCAGCGGGAATTGGTCTCATTGGCTCTAACCTGGTTCAAGTTCCTTTATTATGTTTCCCTATGAGACTTGTAGTCATTCCTAACAATTCTTGTGTTCCTGATCTAACCATCGCTTTATAATAAATTCTACTTTGTTCATCAACCGTGGATTTATTTCGAATGCATGGGGAATCGGACAGTGTGGGAGACAGCAACCTGGGGGGGGGGGGGCCATGGGTGGACACCTGCTGCCTCAGCCAGAGGTCTGGCAGAACAGCTCGCTCTTGCAGGCCCTGCAGAATTGAATAAGATCCTGCAGGGCCCTGATCTCAACAGAGAGCATGTTCCACCAGGTGGGGGCCAGGGGAAAAAAAGCCCTGGCCGAGGCTAAGCGGACGTCCTTTGGGCCAGGGATCACCAGGATCTCTTTGTCCCCAGCAAAGTTTGAACTGACCAATCTGTAAAATGCCCTACTAAAGAAGACTACCTTGCAGAAAATGCCAACCATGGTACCCTTCTGGCCTTATCCAGGAGCCCATTCTGTAAAATACAGCCACGACAGAAGAAAAAATGGACACCTTGCCAAGGAGGCCCATACCGACCTGACTGATGGAGGGCTGTGCCAAAAGCAACCTGAAGGGAGGACCTATGCGGCCACACAGGTTCACACAGCAAGAGTGCTTTAGGTACGTGGCTCCCCAAGGTTATGCAGGGCTTTAAGAAGCAAGAACCAGCCCTCTGAATGGAGCTTGGAAGCTAACAGGCGTTTTACCCCTCATCCAAGGTTCTTCCCTGCCAGACTTCAGAAAGGCAGGAGAAAAGGTTCTTGTCTGACACCTCACCTAATCGACCATGCTCCAGATGAGTTACAAGTCCACCAAAAACCATACCATTTACAACCAGAGCTATCCCGAGATGAGCAATGAAGGCTGGGAAGCTTGTGACCCAGTACCTGAGGGAGCGACGGCGCAACGTTCCTTGCAGGTTCTCCTTGAGATCCAGAGGGGAAACAGGACAGGGAGAGGAGGGCTTTTTAATGCGTGTGGGCAGCCGGGAGTCCAGGCGCAGTCTGCCCAAGCGCTGAGAGACGGGGTCATGCTCGATCAAGAGCTGAAGAGTTTGGCTCGTCTTGCGAATCAAGTCCTCCACCTGAAGAGCAAAGCCAGGATTAAGGGAAGCATTCAGTGGTTGGGGCAGGAGGAAGCTTCCATCCCCAAAAAGACCCAAGACGTATCCGGACATCAAATGCCTGATCACGGCAGAGCCGAGGAGGAGAGATCATTACAGCCATCACCATTAGCTGACGCAAGCTTAGCAGTAAGATCTCTTAGCCATTTGTAGTGCCCTCCATTCTACTTGTACATCTTACTTAAATTAAGCCGTCTACAAGAGATGGAAGTCAGCATTATCCCAGATGCACACAGCAACGTGATATTGAGAGTCAGCTCACAAACACCGGGAATCTACTTTTGAGTTCAACAAGACAACTGAAGTTTTCCCAAGAATCAGATCAAAGATCCCAGCGGTTCTATTCCACACAAAAAATGATCCAAGACCAGAGGAGAAGGGTCAGATGGAGACACTTTCAGGATCTCATGGAAGAAAACAAAAACATACCTCTTCTGTTCGTAGCGTGCGAATCGGGGTTCCGTTTATTTCTAAGATCCTGTCTCCAGGATGAATAGCGTTCTGGACATCAGGACTAATATGCATTCGGTTGACTCTAAACAGAGAAGACCGTGTATGCAAGAGATGCTGATCAGAAAAAAGAATAGTTCTGGTTTTTCAGCCAGCAACACACAGACAGGAGAAAACAAAAACAACTAAAAAGCAAAAAAGAACAGAAGCCACATTTGCAGGATGCAATCACCCTGGTTTTCTGATATGCCAAGATACCACCAAGCAGAAAGGCTGTTTTATTTTAAATATTGGTATACCACAACATATTAACTTTTATCATCACTGGGGACCCACAGCAGCTTACATTATTCTCCTCTCCTCCATTTCATCCTCACGACAACCTGGTGAAGTAGGTTAGACTGAGAGGGTGACTGGCCCAAGATCACCCATCGAGCTTTCATGGCAGAGTGAGAATTTGAACCTGGGTCTCCCAGATTCTAGCCCGATATTCTAATCACTACATCACACTGGCTCTCCACCATGCATGTGACCACCAAGGCAGTTAATATACAATTCACCAGTAAAAAGGATGGAATGCAGGAGAGCAATAAGCATGTAGGGTTGGAAAGTGAGCATCATAAACAAGAAAGGAGCAACAGCGAGGTTCAGAACACAACATAATGCTGCTCAGTCAGCACCCCATTGGTTCCCACACTCCTCCCCCTACTCCAATTCTCCCTTCCCTGGTTACTGTTAACTTTGGTGCACCCCTGTGCTGTAACTGTTGTCAGCCTTTAAACCAGAAAGTGAAACCCACTTTTAGCCCTTGTTTGAACTTCTGGGTATGCTCATGAGGATGCATCATATCCTTGGTTCATGCCAGCCAGAGAGGGCGGGGGGATCTGCCCGGACAGGGTATGGGAGAAGAATGACAGCCTATGAAGGATTCTCAGACACACAGCTAGGACATGGAGAGCTTTATGTTCCAACCAGATCACAGTGCACAGCCCCGACGATGACCCCTGAAAACGAAACAGCCCCATAAACACACTGGAGCTTTAGACATAACACCAAGGAATGGAAACCCAGTCTCCAAAAAAACACTGAGCAGGAACTCAACCAGCTACTGTAATAAAAGCCAGAAATCCAAGAGTTGGAATCTTTCACCTTTCCACTGTAACACTCAGGTTACAGTACAACAATATATAGGGTTTTATAGATTCAGTAGTAGATGCTGCAACTTCCTGCTGCCCAAAATTTCTCAGCAAAGGCACTCTCTGGCATCCAGCGGCCCTACAAACGTTTAGTAGAGTTCATACTTACTCTTGCACTTGGACACTGGTGGCGTAGTTCGAACAGCCGCCTTCGACAGCCACCGACAACCCTCTCTTGCCATCAGTGGCCGCCGGCATGGAGATGAGCGTCAGTGTGTAGGGCAGCTGTTCACATAACAACTCCGTGGACAACCTTTCTATCATCGGCGTCAGCACAATCTGGTTATGACATTTGCCACTGAACAAGAGAGCAAGGAAGTTACTTCAGTGACCATCTTTCATCCCTGCGGTTAGCTTATGCAGAAAAAGAAATGTGTGGACAACATTATTGTTCCTCAGTGGCCGGCCTCTAAGCCGGAGGAACCCAACCAAGCCTCTGTACCTCCCCCACCACCACCATCGATCTCTGCAATAAGTTCTTAAAAAAAAAAATTGTTAAAAATATACAAAGACATAGAAAAATATAGTAGAATAAAAAGATTACCAACTGTAACCCCAACAACAAACACACACACACACAAACATACAATACATATACCAACTATGTTTCAACTATAATCCCAGCAACCCAACAGATAACACCAGGACAGCCTTTCACAGTTCCTTATACCAGATTAACAAGTTCAATGGCTGTTGGCAACCTATCCTAGTCAAAAGGCTTCTGTATGGTCCTCTCTCTGTGTGTATACTATTTGCTGCAGCACATGTACATGGTACACACAGTACCAGTGTGGTGTAGTGGTTAAGAGCAGCAGACTATAATCTGGAGAACTGGGTTTGATTCCCCACTCCTCCACATGAAGTGGCCCTGGGCCATTCACTGTTCTCTCTGAACTCTCTCAGCCCCACAAGTGCCTGTTGCAGGGAGAGGAAGGGATGTGATCGTAAGCGGCTTTGAGACTCCTTAAGGTTGAGAAAAATGGGGTATAAAAACCTGCTCTTCGTCTTCACCAGCCAAAAACTTCACTTCTCATCCATTGATGTGCTTAGATGTAGTGTCATAGAGGATGGAAGCAAAGACACAGGAGAAAGTTCAAGAAGTAGCTCTGCCTACCCCACAGTTTGAAAGCCACTAATATACACTACCATGGCTTCAGCTACATTCCAGGGGAAGCCAGTGTTGCTGAAATGTCCATCGGGACTTCCGCAGTGAAAAGATCCATATCGGCAGGACAAGATCTCTGAAAAGCAGTAGACTCACCTGCTACTGAACCTCCCTGGCACAACACAACCTCAGGCAAGTATTAAGCATGCTCTAGGTTCATGCAAGGTACTGGCAAGTGCCTTACATGAACCAAGCACAAACCCTCAAATGTTCTTTTTGAACACACGCACGCATGAAGCTGCCTTATACTGAATCAGACCATAAGTCCATCAAAGTCAATATTGTCTACTCAGACTGGCAGCTGCCCTCCAGGGTCTTTCACATCACCTACTACCTGATCCTTTAATAGAAAATGCTGGGGATTGAACCTGGGACCTTCTATATGCCAAGGAGATGCTCTAGCACTGAGCCATGGCTCCTCCCCTTTGCACCAACTCCTCCACAATACTTGGAGGTTCCTGCCCTGACCTGGACAGTCCAGGCAAGCCCGATCTCATCAGATCTCGGAAGCTAAGCAAGCCCAACTCTGGCAAGTACTTGGAAGGGAGACCTGCAAGGAATACCGGGGCTGGGACACAGAGGAGGGAAATAGTAAGCCACCTCTCTGAAATGTCCAAGCCCCACTAGGGGTTGCCACGCATACACACCCACAAAATACTCACACAAAAAATACCTGGGGTTCTTTGCCAGATGAGTCTCGAGGGATCCTTTTTGTATTAATGCAACAATACAAAAATTGCTCTTTAAAGGTAGCAAGCCATCGACTAAGGACATAAGCAAGGTATTTTGCCACAGTCCCTTTCCTACATATAAAAGGCAGCCAGGTCCCACAAGGAATTCAAATGCCAGCACATTAGACAGAAGGAGGAAAGACTGGCACAGGCCAAACACAGCACCGGTCATTACTCATGCCTATTCCAATAGCAAGCATCAGACACTCCACCTTACCAGTAGAGAACGGAGTGTTGCACCAAAGCATACGTGTCGCCATCTTCAATGATCACCTTGCAACTCATACAGGCAAAGCATTCTGGGTGGTACTTGTATTCACCAGCAACCTGCAGAGAATTGGTCCAGTTGGAGATCAGGAAGTAAGGAACAGCACAGAGGGCTGCAAGTGAAACAATCACCCCATTAAACCCAACATTTCTTCCCTACATGCGCTTGCCTAAAGAATGTTTCACTCCATTCACACCTGAGGGTTCAGCTGATGCATCTCTGCCAAAATCAATTTTCTTTTAGCAAGGAAGGAACAGCATACAACCCGTCCAACGACCTTCCAAAATACCAACCATGCTCCAAGACCTATGGCATATTCTCTTGCTGCCATGACAACGGGCCTTGCAAGAAGGTGGACCTAGCCAACCACCTTCAAGAGTGACTAAGACCTTGTTGAAGCAGCCTCTATGAACTCCTAAAATTTCACAGTCTGTCCTTTTGTAATGTGAAATGATAAGTGGAGAAGGTTTATATGCAGAAGACTTATTATCTTTGTTTCACTTCCTTTCCTATATACCTCCCCCCAAAATTAATAAAATTAATAAAATGTAATATATATTTAAAAAAAGAGTGATTAAGACCTTGTTTAGGATGGCCTTCAGGCCGCCATGGGCAGAAGGAAACCGACTCTCAAGTCTGATGGCTATGACCAGACATTCCTCAGTTGATAAGGTACTTTTAATGTATTATTGCAAGGTTTTATGTACTTTGAAAATACTTCAAGGGGCTCAAAGTAATAACAAATACAGTACTTTATTTGGGGTAGTGCTACACTGGAAAGCAGCCCTAAGCAATGTATCATGAACTAGTCATTGATGTGAAGTACACTTGCAGTGAAGAACTGCCAACTGGCAGCCTGTAATTAATCTTTAACCCTAGAGGTTTATTCTGTTGGACTCTAACAAGTTTTAAACATGGTATGGGAAGTTGGCTAACAGTTTCACTTGCTTCTAGGTAAAGAATTTAAAAGCATTTGCATGTTGTACAACAGAGATGACAAACTTCAACATAGTGCTAAGATCTATTCACAACATTATTGCTTTGTACTGCTCACATGCCATTAGATGTGTATATGTATGGACTGCCGTCACTGGAAAGCCCTATTGTGAGAGACTGGACAGCTTGTCATGAGGGTTCATTTGTGAAGCAAACTAGAGATATAAAAGTTGGGGGGGGGATGAAAAATGCAGAAAAAGCCCCCCCTCCCCCAATTCTTTCTCCCGAGGACTTATTTTCATATTTTCCAATGGAAGAATTGGAAAGTTTGGGAGAGCACTAAAATTTTTTTATCTTTTAGGATGAGTAAAATGCTTCTTAAGGCAAGGTTTTTCTCCTCCAAAATGTACAGCATGGAAAAATTTAGAAAAAAAAATCAGAAATGTTGGGAAACACTGGGAAAAAACCTTTTGTCCCCCATTTTGGAATGGGTGAAATGAAAGGTAAAGATTTTTTTTTTTAAAGTGTCACATGAAAATGCTTGTGCATGACAATCTACAACACTACCTAATGATCATTCCTTTGTATAATACAGACATATAC
Source organism: Gekko japonicus (assembly GCF_001447785.1). Classification (NCBI taxonomy): domain Eukaryota; kingdom Metazoa; phylum Chordata; class Lepidosauria; order Squamata; family Gekkonidae; genus Gekko; species Gekko japonicus. The sequence goes on from NW_015161963.1 coordinate 84,624, forward strand.
ATGTTCAATGATATGTCTGTTTAAATGCTATAATTAGTTTAATGATAATACATTATCAGAGCTCAGTGTTTTCCAACATCATCAGATCTATATATCTAATAGCCAAGTTGCCCCCGTGAGTGCGGATCGCTAAATCAGCGCTCCGGGGGCACTTGGGGGGGAGGGGGAGGTTTGTGCACATGTGGGCCAGTCCCCATGTGTGCACAAAAATGCTAAACCTTGAAAAAAAAATTGGGGGGATGTTTAAATCCCCCCGAAAGTGCAAGACCGTTCCGTGCGCATGTGCACGGAACGCTTGGCAACCGAGGCAGCCGCCGCTGCTTAGAAGGGAAGTGGCGAGCGGCGAGCAGCGAGCAGTGAGGGGGGGCAGAGCAGCGAGGGCGGGGGGAGGAGAAAAAGCCGCGAGGCTTCGGAGCCAGGGGGAAGGAAGGCAGGAAAGGCGCCTGGCAAAGGAGGCGAGCGCCGCGCAGAAGGAGCAGGGGCGCCCTTGCCCGGCCCAGCTTGCAAGGAGCCAGCCCAGGTCCTCCGCCGCCGCCGTAGCTGTCACGCATCGCCGGCCTCGGACTGTGGGGCGAAGAGAGAGGGGGAGAGAGAGAGAGCCGGGGGGAGAGAGAGAAGGGGGGGAGAGAGAGACAGAGAGAGAGACTGGGGGGGGAGAGAGGGAACGGGGGAAAGAGAGAGACTGCCCCCCCCACGAGTATCGCGGGTCCCCCCTTGTTTAACTTAATATCCAAATATGCTGAACATTCTACCTATCCTGACTGTGTCGGTGTTTCTGTCTAAACATACTTTCTTCTGTTTAAAAAAATTGCTTCCTGTCTTCAACTTTGTTTCCTCCTGCCTCTCAGGTAGCCTACAGTGCAGCAGTTTGCAACTGTTTACCAAGTATTGGCTCTGCTTGCTATTTTTCTTACAGAAAACAAAAACATTAATACTTTTAAATTTCCATAAATATGCCAAATAGTTCAATTTTATATGCCAAGTTATAAATTATGGATTTTATGTTAAATCAGTATAGGTTTGATAGGAAAGTATTGCATACAGTTCCATTTTTCCAAATAATTGTTTTTCTTCCCAAGAAGCAGGCAGAAAAGTTTTCCTGTGCCCTCAAAATGCCAGAAATTTTACATCTCTAGAAGCAACACACACTTTCCACCTCCAGGCCACACTAGAAAACAAGAGCAGCCTCAGGAGTACAGACATTGATCATCCTTTCCTTACAACAAGGAGACAAACTGCCACACGCAGTCAGGAAAACACGAGGAAGACAGCAATGACAGACAGCCCCTGGCAGTATTCTAGACCTGAAGGAGGGCACAGAAAGGGGACCAGGGACACTTATGGCCCTTGGAAAGCCAATCCTAGTAAGCAAGCAAAAGCCCTGACCAGGATAGCCCTGGCTAGCCCAATCCCACAAGCAAAGCAGGTTCAGCCCTGGCTAGTATTTGGATGGGAGACCTCTAAGGAAAACCAGGGTCGCAACACAGAGGCAGGCAATGGGAAACCACCTCTGAACGTCTTTTGCCTTGAAAACCCTAAGGGGTCACCATAAGTCAGCTGTGACTTGATGGCAAAAAAAGTGAAAGATCACTAGTTCTAAGCACAGACACACATTCAAGAGCACAGACCTCTGTTGTGCTCCAGTTGTGAAAACCATATTTGGATGAAGACCATGAGGAATTTCAGACAGGCGATGTATTCTGGGAGCGGAACGGTTCCCAAATGGTTTCTGGTCTGTCATTTCAGACAGAACCGTTTGAGAACCGGTTCCCTTCCGGAATATATTTGTCATTTCATACACAATTGCTTCTGTCCCATTTAGGAAACGGGGCTGAAGCGTTTTACCTGTCAACTGCTTCCAAGTACTCCTCAGTTTCCTCTCCCGGTTCTGATGCGCTTTTTCCCGCCGTTTTTCGCCCCGTGCGGGCGATCTCCGGCTTTTTTTTTTTTTTGGAACGTTTGCTTTATAGCGCTATAACGGTATAACAGAATAACATTATATCAATCCCATTGGAATGCATGGAGTGTTTTGTTATACTGCTATAGAGCTCTAAAGCGAACATTTAAAAAAAAAAAAAGCCGGAGATCGCCCGCACGGGCGAAAAACAGTGGGGGGAAAGCGGGAAAAAGCGGTGCAGTCTGAAATGGCAAACCGCTTCAAATCCAGCTCTTTACCGGAAGGGGAAAGCCATGTGTGAAATGGCAGCCCTATACTGGTTCACTTCAAAACGGATCATTACCGGCTTGAAAACGGGTGAAACTGGGTAATGTGAAATTCCCCCATATTTTTATTCTCTGCCTCAGCCCAATCCTGCAAGCAGGTACGAGTGCACAAACAGCTGCTTGCTTCCCCCATCAAGTGCACATATCATTTCTCAGCCCATGTCTTACCCATTAGTGCAACAATACGCTAATGAGAAAAGCTGGCACTACTATAAACACACCTGCTGAATTCAATGCGGGGGGGGGGGGCTTTTTCCTCATTGCTTCCCCGACACCTATCAGTGCCACAGAACAGCTTAACTCTACAGCCAGTTACATCTCTCCCAAGCATTACATAAGCCCCAATAAGGACATCCCAACCTCATATGCAGACACCCGGCATGCAGTCTGTCATCTCCCTGGCTTCTTGCATGACACACCTGTAGCACACACACAGGTGGACTTCGGTGCTGGGAATTCTTGTGCAAAGTGCCCTTTCTCTAAAGGAAGCACTTTGCACAAATATTACAGTATATTGCAATCAGCGTTCTGTTCATAACTCGCAGACACCTCACCCTCCCAACCCCCAGTATGAGCATGCAAGGGCAATGGAACCTTCGCAGGTCAAAGCTGGACTGATGCAAATCTCTCCACCACTACCACTACCACTACCACTGCATACTCTTGTATTGGCTCAACAACCTTTCCTCCGTCAACAGCTACTGGTAGTGCCTCAAAGGGAACAGAACTCTAGAGCCTCACCATCACAGGTCCAGTCATCAGCAAAGAGCAGCCATGACAAGATTCTCCAAACTTCCTCCAGTAGTCCTTGTGGCAATAGAGCTTCCCGTCCTTTTCATAGTACCAGTTTGTGAGAAGGTCCTGGCATTCTGAGCAGCTAGGAGACAAAGTACAATAATGGAGACACCCACATAAACACCTTTTCCAACATTACATCCTGCTTGCTATCCAGCCACATTTTATTAACGCACACACGGAAAGTAAGTTGAAACTTGGCAGTGAATTTGTACATTCAGAATATTTTTGTCGCTTCCTCTCTCTCTCTCCTTCTACGCCAAGAAGAATTTGAGAAGGCAAAAAAACAGAAGAGGAAATTTCCCAAGTGTGATCAGCATACCCACTGAAACAAACTAAATGGTCTCCTTAAGGGAGGGGTGGACTGAAGGAAGAGGAAAGGCTGAGGATATGCTTGAAGATGTGTTAGAAAGAGGGTCAGGAAGCAATTACTGAGGGAGAAGAAGAGTTAGCCAGAAGACTGACAGGGGCATGAGCTGGGCTCTGCCCTTATACACTATTTGTGTTCCAGACTCCCACTTCGACAGCTGACGTGGAACCATCAGCCCACGGCAGAGCTAGAACCTGAATCCTGGAGTATCCAGGCAATCTGCAGTGCTTCTTGTAAACTAGACAGCTTGAGGGGAGACTTCACCATCTTCTACACTGTTCTGCTCTCCGTTTCCAAAGAGCACTTCAGCGGCAGCAACACATTGTTGGTTTCCACACCAGTCATCGCTACATTTAATGGAAGGAGACAGGAGAAGATTTCACATACCAAAAGTGGCACAACAGACTTCAAAAAGCGTCTAGGCCTTCTCATCTACACTAGAAAGTTTGACCGCAGCCACACAGGAGACAGGTAAGCCTGTGTACAAAGGCCACAACAGACCACACCAGCAGCAGATTTCTCTCCTTATGAGAAATTAGCATCAGGAAAGCCTTTCCAAATGCTGGAAGGAAACGTGCCATATGGAAGTCTTCAAGAGACACTAGGCTTCCAGATCTTCTTTGTTATACCACTAGCCCTCAGCATGGAGGCCTAAACTAGGCCCTCAAATGGTTCCTCAGCCTCTTCCCCTCTCATCATTATTGCTTCAGGCTTTTGATTGCAACTTGTGCTTGGTAACGTGCTCCAGCCTAGATGGTATGCTTCTTTTTTTTGACACTCCCTACACACAATACCCTAAGGAAGTTTGGCAGCCAAGACAAGACGCTGGCAGCCATCTCGAGAACTGGGTGTGCCTGGCAGCCAACCCCACCCAGAGCACCATCACATAGAACACCCCCCTCAGCCTTGTTCTAGAACACCTGCATGGGTGGTAGGAAGAGCTCTTCCCCTCCCCCAGGAGCCTCAGTCTCTTATTTCCATTGTCAGACTGCTTCTAAAATGCAGACACTTTCCTTAATAGGAAGGTTTCCCACCCTCAACCCAAGTTTAGGCAACTTATTACAAAGAAGGCAGCTTTACGATGTCACAGTGAAAAATATGAAGACAAGAAGACATAACTACAAAGTTGAAGACACATAATGAAGAGCTTCTCAACCCAAAGTGAAGTTGGATCTTAATTCTAAACCTTCCAGCCCCCTTACTCCTAACAGTTCCTGCCTCCCTATCATTGGCCCTCTCATTCTCCACCTCCACAAATGCCAATGAATTAAATGCCTCCTTAGTTTTAAATATATATAGTGCTGAAATGTCACACTGTGCTCTTATGCCCCCAAACTGTATTTATAAACCATTTCTGAAGATGCTTAAAGGCAGACTAATCTCACCAGCAACCTTTCACCAAGCTGCCACTGCGGTCTCACCTGCTACTCGCTTCAGCACTGCCCCCTTAGAAACACCCCTCCCTTTCCCAGGACTATACATCCATCCCATCAGGAACAGGGTCATTTCTGTCCTCAACAGCATCCAATACACCAGCAGACCTCATGTTTCCATTAAATGGGAGCTGGTTTCTCCGCTTGAGGGAACAGGTGACCTTCATAGGAGGTGACCTTCCACACTGTAAGAGGTAAGAGGGAAAGTCTTATTTTTAGTGTGGTCTAGATGTACTCTGTAGCTTCCATCACTCTCCTATGAATAAACAGCAACCCTTCTCAGTGTTGGAATATGCAAGGTTTACAGTGCAGCCTTATGAAGAAGATCTGAAGATCACCCTACAGGCCGACAGCTGAAGGACTGGTAGTTAGCATGCCTAGATTAGGAATTGCCCCCAATTTCAAATTATGTCCTTGCTGTCTCATGATTGGCTCTTCTGGAGACTTCCTGTTCCTGCAGAGCTTTCTCCTCCTTGTTCCTCCTCTCACAGCAGTTAGGCTAGACAGTTGCAGTTCTCTCTCTTCCATGTTCTATAAAAGTTTGTTCTTCTTTAATAAACCTACTTATTTTTGTCTAAGCAGTCAGTGCTCCACTTCCTTGCATATTTAAACTCTGCCAACACTCAGCGACCTTCTTGCAAGGCCACCCCCTACATCAAAAAACAAAATGAGAGGTAACATTTTTTTTGCATGTTAACTTTAGATCACATAAACAGA
>NW_015161963.1:90198-103005 GCF_001447785.1 Gekko japonicus
CACTGGTTTATTTTCTTAATAGAAACTGGAGGAGGACCTTGATTCTCAGCAGCAGCTCAGCTATTGCCTAGCTTATATAAAAGCAGCCCTCTCCTAGACCAGGCCTGGGAAGTGATTATCCATTACCACGGGGCTTTGATACACATGCCAACGAGCCATGCTCATCTTTCACAAGAGAGAGTTGGCGTATAGAAGATTCCACTTCACCTCAGCCACATGCAAGTACATGCCTAGAGGGTGCCACACAGCACCAACCCTCTTCTTCAGTTTCTAGCCTGAAAACGTTACTTGAAAGAGTGGCACAACTGGGATACAAAAAGCAAGATAACTTGGCGACATACCACCGCATGCGTCAGAAATATTTGGATTTGTTATGGCAAGGACACTACAGTTTCAGTGAGAGAATACTGCACATGTTCTACAAGAAACTAAAACACCCATTGGGGATTCAAAGGCAGGTTTTAAGACTGCTCCCTCCATGGCCTGGACACCTCAATTTCATCCTAAAGGGCTGTCAAAATGCCTGGGCCCATTACTGTGAGTTATTTTGAAAGGCAAACGGCTGGTAACCACAGCAGCAGGGCTGGCCTGACCACTAGGCAACCTAGATGATTGCCTAGTGCTGGATTTTGAGGAGCACCAAAGGGGTGCCTCCTCTACTGATCTGAAGGGAAGGTTGGCATGGACTGGCTTCTAGAACTCTCCATATCACTGACTCTATTCTTCCACGTTGCCATGATTTAATGCAGGGGGCTTTTGAAAAGCTTCTCGCTCTTAATTTCAACATTATTGATTTTGAACGTCCATTAAGTAAAATGTTCATCCTAGACTTTATACTTTTCTCTGTCAAATGAGGTGGGAAAACCCTTTGACCGGCTCTGCACAGCAGGCTGTTTTGTAGGTAGCAAACCTGGAGGAAGCTAGAGAAGAGGGTACCCAGTAATGATAAGGCAATGAAGTCTCTCACTACCCTTTCCCTAGAACTGGAAAAAAACATCTGGTTAGAAGACTCTTAAGCACAGCAAACCCACTAAGGGCACCAGTCACAGAACAGGAACTTCTGAAACAACTCCAGTTTAGTCAATGGAATTTCAGGCAGCGCTGTTGATTTATGCTGACTTGGGATAATTGGCCCATATATACCTCTTATCCTGATTGCCTTATCTATAGAGTCACACCTCCCAGACCCTGGCAAGGTGGTGAACTGAAGGAGAAAAGGCGGCGGCCGCAACACATACTGGGGAAAAGGTGAGAGGGGCAGGGGCTGAGACGTTTAAGCAGCTAGTCCTTTGCTACATCATTAAACAAATCTGGGCAGGACAAGTTTCCAACAGAAACCTGCCCAAACCTGCAGAAGTACTATTCACACTGACTGCTTCAAATGGGGCAAAAATTGCAACACGGAAAAGCATTTTCTTACACGCAGTGCACATGGAGATGGCGTGCGGTGCTGACCCAGGCAGCTTGCTGGATGTAGTAATTCATATAACCCTTTTCTGGAATGCACAAAGCACTGGTCTTTTTTTATACTCTTTATTACACCCTCCACATTGAGAAAGACCATATGAGAGATGTGTATGGGTTAGAGTGCAGAGATCACAACTTGCTCAAGCCCTAAATTCGCAGTTCAAGATGTATGTCTGAATCAAGGGCTACCTGGATTGCAGCTCATCCCCAAGGTAGTAGTCTGTACACAGAGGGTACATAATCATTCCAGATTCTGTGACCACATTACTAATCCTACAGGTTCTTCAACCGCCATGACGATCCTCACTGTGTCAAGAGGTCCATACCACTTTAATGCTTGTGTTGTGGCAGGCTCAGCTTTCACGAGCCAGAATCCTCTTCACCAGTTGCACAAAGTGCTTTCCTAAGTATGCATAGAGAGACAGACAGACAGAAGAGAAAAAAAAGTACTTTGCAAAGCTGGGCCTAGAGGCCAAGAAAATGTAAGAGAAGAGTAGGTGTGCCACAGGGTTCTGTACAGAACACAAACGAGTACAGGAGCCAAATGGGTTGGGTGTGAGCCACTCCCAACAGGAGGCCTCTGGTGATAAATGATAGTATCTTTCCTGTTACGCTAAAGACCTAAAGTGGAACAATTACTTTCTATAGCGAGAAAGCTCAGTGCTTTCTATGCAGTTTGTACTCATTTCCATACAGTTTGCGCAGGAGGACTTGGGCTGGACCTGTGTCTACCACTGTGCCACGTCTCTCAATGTGATTCAGAATCCACCCCTTTGCCCCTTATGGTCAGGATTTTTCTATCCTCGGCTGTCGCTTGCTAGGTCAGCAGTGAACAGGCAGGAGGCAAAAACTTGGCATAGCAGAGGAGCTCTTCTCGGAATCCATTACTTCCACACACACCCAATATACAGCAGTTTTGTCTGGGAGGACTTCATTTACGCCTACTTTTCAGACAAGGCTTTTATCTCTTTTATAGTTGTTGTTTTTTCCCCTCAAGAGACTGCCTAGCCACCTCGAGCAGTTTGCTTCCTAGCAGAGAAAAAATTCTAGCAAACAGCCTCTACAATATGTACTACATGGACAGAGATGCTGGGGCAAGCCAAATACATCTAGATTAAGAATATGTTGGCGCTGGTAGCAGAGCAGAATCGGGTATGTTTATACACAGGTGCCACAAAAGAGATGCCCATCTACAATTGAGGAGGCGTGCAACAAGTGAGATATTCAACCTCTACTGTACAGTTCACCAATCTGACTATTAACTGCATTCATATCCAGATCTGGTTGGTGGCGGATATGAAACTGGGTACAAACCATATGGCAGCCACACTTGCCAGGTATCGCTGGGCAAACCCCTCAGCTTTAAATGTTCTTCCATCAAGGTATAGGGTCCTCACTCACAGGACTGTCATGAAAACAAACAGATGGCAAAAGCACTTTGCATGCAAATTCAATGGGCCAGAACCGCCTCCCCATATGGGAATTCAATTAGCGCTGCTGTACGCCACTGTTTTTACTGAGAATTCGGTACTGTCATAAATTCTGCCGCATATACAAATTAAGATTTCGTTATTCTCATTTTCAAGCACATACTGGGTGAAGAAATAGGAGTTCCTTTTAAAGGACAGGAATTCCTCTTTGCTTGTTACTCCTAGAACTGATACCTGGACCACCATGTAACGCCCGACCCCCTGGCATGCTTGAAACTGCTGATTAATCCTCCAGACTGGGTTTATCTATACATTTCTACAGCCCAAGCAGTACAATATGTTATGACGATCCATTATTACTCTTATATTAAACAAAACACTGTTGCTGCAGGCAAATCAAGCAAAAGGGTCCTTCTAGGCAGAATAAATGAACCAATTTAGAATACCAGTGACTTCTCAAGTGTTGAAAATCTAAGGAGGCAAATGAAAAGGAAGAGATCTGGCCCCGTACCTCCAGGCACAAGTCTGAGAGATGCTAACACATTCCTTCTTCTGGCGATCATCGCCTCTGCTGTGGTCTTCAAGTTACTTAACAGGTGTTTTTGCACAAAGCACTCCTAAGTATCCACATGTAATAAGTTCTAACTCATCTTTAATCATACTTTGTAGGGCTCACTTGCTACCTCATACACGCACCCCTGATTTACTACACTTTGGTCCTTCAAGGAGCTCATGGGGGCATAAATAGAGTTTGAATCTGGATCTCCCCTCTACATATCCATCACTCTGTCCACTGCCTCACATGGGCTAAATCAGAGTTGCCAACCTCCAGGTGGCGGCTGAGATCTCCTGGAATTACAACAGCTCTTCAGGTGACAGAGATCAGTTGGATAAAATGGCTGCTTTGGAAGGTGAACTCTATGGTATTATAGCCCACTGAAGTATTTCCCCTCCCCAAACCCTTCCCTTCCTAGACTCCACCCCTCAAATCTCCAGGAATTTCTAAACCCAATACTAGCAAACCTAGCTAATATACCAAGTAAACATTTTGGAGGTGAACCTGGAAAGAATCTGCCTTGATACAAAACCTGGCACACACCCCTGCGGGAGGTAAACGCAATTGTGGCCTGACTTGGGATGTCCTGTATATCCCGTATCTTCTCATTCTACCAGGTGGATTTGAGGCTATCCTCCAATGCTTTAGCAGAACAGCTCTAAAGGTCCAGCCATGCTCTGCATCAGGGCTTTTGCACCCATAACCTGCTAAAAAAAAAAACACCCAGCATTTACACTGGAGAAGCCAGAGCACACCTCCCAGAGACCAAGCACCTCTTACCAAAAAGGATCCTTAGGAATGCAGTAAGCTGGGGCAGACAAGTAGCTTCCCATCTCCGGGCAGTGGCTCAACCCGCTGAACGGCAAACCTGTCTGACTGCTTTAGCTGACATGACAACCGCCAGGGCTTGCTTCACCTCCCTTCAATTCAGCTGCCTCAAAGCAAGTCAAGCGTAGGACTGCCATATCCCAAGCCGTGTGCCGATCTTGAGACTTTCCCTGCAGCACTCACGGCTGTGCTGTTGCTGCTCTTTAGCACCCCTCATGAGCATGAACTTCGTGGGAGGACCATCACACACTCCGGTAGAGGCTGACAGGAGAACGCCAGACAGACTGCGGTCAAGTTTCTGCCTCCCTCTCTGGTTCCACCCCAAGGGAGGAGGAGGAGGGGAGGAGCTCTTTTCAGAAGGGGTGGGGGACAGTAGTTAAAATAGTTTGGGGAGGAGAACAGTTGTGCAAAGGGTGGAACCTACAGCCACAGAAACGCTGGAAGGCACAAGTCTCTCTTTAAAAATAATAATAATAAGATAAACCGGGGATACAGAATCAAGTCAATAGTGCCTGATAATCCAGTCAGACATGACCCAGCTGGGGACACATCCACCAGGGACTGTTGTCACCTTCAGCTTCTGCTAGCCAGCTCTTCACCCCTTCCACCCCCCTTCACAGGTGTCTGACTGGCGACAAGTAAAAAAAGACAATTCCCGGCTTGCTGTACAGCCACTGCCTACCTGCCAGCTCAATCTGACATCAACCAACAAGGGGGTCGATGGGGATTAAAAAAAATTTTCAATGCCACCTTGGGCAACTTGCTCAAGAGGTGGCAACATATATAACTTCTGCTCTTAAAAATAAGGGGAAGGAGGCCAAGTCCTCCCTGAGGTAGAACACCTGGCAATAAACAACCTCCCAATCAGGACAGAGTCTGAGTGAAGGACTGCAATTCCAGGGTCCACTTGCAGAGTCTGGGAACATCATCGGCACAAGTCCTTTACTTAAAACTTCATTGCCTGTGTAGGGGTGCATGCATAAGACCTGCTCCGATGGCAAAGGGTCTACAGGAACGTGGGGTGGCACAGCGCTCCCAAACAACCAATTAAGCCATCCAGCGGGTTGAACAGGGAAGTCTAGCAGTTTCTTCAAGAACTCTGCTCTTGTCTACAGATTTCAGTAGGGCGTTCAGGAGGGAGACCTATTGGGTGTGCTTCTCACAGAGCTTTCCCTGTCTCATGAGATTTCCTGGACTGCAATCTTTCCCTCCGCTAATTAACACAGGAACGCAAGCTGTAAGGAAGCTCTCCTGCAAAAGCTTCACTACCATGAGAACGGGCTCTCGCACAGTTCCCAATCATTTTAATAGGTCTTGTTGAGAAGGACTCTCTAGTGAACCAGGGCTGCATCTGCCTGTACTACTAAGCACCAGAAGGGCAAGGTGAAGCAGCTGCTTTAGCAGGGATGTGTGGCGGCAATGAAGGTTTGTTTCCAGATGTGCACTGCAAAGGTTTCCGTTTAAGATAAAATATAAGTTACAGGTAGCTGCACCGGTCAAGAGCAATCAAAATGATACAGAACAACACACAAGTTTTTAAGCTCTCCAGAGCCCTTTGTCAGGCTGGCTGGAAAAAAACAAAAGTAGCCTGATGAAGAGTTCTGGAGAATTCAAAAGATTTATTATATTTGGCTTTTATACTGCCCGTTCCCCAACAGGGCTCAGGGAGGTATACAACAAAACCAAAATCAAATCATACAGTTTAAAATGGACAAAAATCACAATAAAATTCCACAACAGTAAAATTTCTTAATTCTACAGTAACAATGCAGTTTAAAAAACAGATGGCAATCAAAGTTCCAATTGTGCTACCGCCTTGCAGGGGGGAGAGTGCCAGCCAGATGTACACCCTTCCTTGCCATTTCGGTTGGTCTTAATTAAAAATTAATTAAAAATGTTATCTAGATTTGTTTCCACATTTAGGGTACTGAGGAAAGCAGAAGCATGCAACACGGGTGGTTATAGCTTTATGGAAACTGTAGGCCAACAGCAAAACTTGTTTTTGAAGTGCACACATACAGAGCAGGGGCGAACATCCCCCTCTGATGCATTTGAAAATTCCCCCCCCCCAACCTAATAACCCATATTTTCAGTTCTCATGACCTAGTTTTCACTGGAAGAGAAATATTTACAAAAAAGTGGCATGGTTTTCATTTGCTTAAAATGTCTGCCAGTTGCTGCTATCACCCCTCACTACCATGAGAACACCCATGGACTCAGTTCTGGAGCCTAAGGGGTACGCAGGCCTACATTTCTCGACATGCTTAAAAGATCCTGGTTTTCCACTGAAGCCAGTTTTTCCACTCAAGTGCAGACATTGAACTTTTTGCCTTTAGATACTTTCCTCTCAATAAAGACATTTCCCCCCTTCCCTGAAAATATGAGAGCGATGACAAGCTGCTCTTACTTGTCTGCACCCCTGCCACATGGAAGGGGGGGGACACACATGGGGGGGAAGAATCTCTTGCAAAAGCCAGGATCATTCGCTTAGCTGGGTTTTTACAGACTGGCTGTAAAATGCAAAAGCCAACGGTAATAAAAAAGAACAGTCATCAATCCTGCTGCAGCCCATCGGTTTCAGGAAAAGGGTGCAATTCCTCCTGACAATTTATCCAGCTCCATTGGAAACAGCAGTAAGTGTGATGAGTCTGCGTCTAGGAATGCATTCTCTTTCACATCTCCTGCAATGCTCCTTAGGAATAGTGCTCACATCCCAGACTCTTCTGGATTATTAGTTCCATACCATGAAGGGGGGGAGAGAAGAGAAGCGAACAGAACTGGCAAAAGATTCGCATCACAACACTGACAGGAGGAGGAAGGCCATTTCCTCAGTGCTGACAGATCCCACCGTCACACAAACTCGGCTAATACTCAAACTTGCATCCTTGAAGACTTTATCCACAGATGCAAATAAGTAGAGCATGGCTCTACAAGAGAAACCTGCCGCTAAAGAGCTAAGTTTGAGAAATACACGGCACCCAGAGAGAGAAACTACTGCAAATTAATCTTATTTGGTATGCTCTGTCTCAAAGCAGAGGTACAGATTCAGGAAACATCCTCTTCACAGGAAATCTCTTTTCTTCTGAAGTAAATTCTGGAAAGGAGGGACTAAGGATCCGGCTTTCTCGCACTGATAACCTGGTAATAAACTTGATCACCCGGTAATAAACACAGCAGTTCTGATAAAGCTAATGCCACAAGAGCCATTTACTCTGCTTCATATAGAACTTACAATGTTTTTGGACCACCTCCAGACAATTACATTTCCCAGCTTTTGAGAATAAGACTCCAACATATTGCCTCCAGGTTACCTTCACCCTCCTTGCTGTTTCATCTCTGAGATTTTGTTAAGGTTTTAGGACTGCTTGTAGTTAACCTCACAGGCAGGAAACCTGCAGTGGTTCCGCACGAACAGAATCTCTGAAGCTGATCTTTCCGTGGACTAATTTGTGTCGGCAGAGTAAGCGATCTTGTAAATGCCCCAAGAACTCGTGTTCAGAACACTTCCATTAACAATGTGGCCTGAAGTTTAAAAATATTCTCTTACCCGGAAGGCAACTGTTCGTCTGCTTCAAATTTCCTATTGCTGAAAACATGTTCAGAATATTTGTTGGGAACTAATACCCTTGTGAAGACTTGATGACAGGATTCCACACCTCTGCTCCAAAGGCCATTTTGTCGTGATTGTTTGGAGAAAAGCCATAAAACCCCAAGACTTTTGTTATGCACAGTCTGCACATCTTCCTTCAATGCTGCATATCTGCTGTGGGGAACCTTCCGTTTTCTCAGCGAGATAATCCTCCAAGAGAGTACATCTATTGCTGTCACAATTACAGGGTCACATCAATGCTCCCTCTAAGCTGTGGAGTCTTGTGAGCAAAAATTCTACTTTGTGAGCTACTGGCATTAAAGTTGTGAGCGAGCGATTTGGCGACTGCATGAATTAGTTTGCTCTGGAGCAATCCTTCCTGAGCTAAGACAAAAAAGTGTGAGTGAGAGGCTAAAAAACTGTGAGCTAGCTCACACTAACTCAGCTTAGAGGGGACACTAGTCACAGCCAGTGTTCCCTCTAAGCTGAGTTAGTGTGAGCTAGCTCACAGTTTTTTAGCTTCCAGCTCACACATTTTTGTCTTCACTCAGGAAGGATGGCTCCAGAGCAAACTGATTTATGTAGCAGCCAAATCGCTCGCTCACAACTTTAATGCCAGTAGCTCACAGAGTACAACAGCTTAGAGGGAACATTGGTCACAGCTATAGCTGCTGAAGTGCTTTTTTTTTTTGTTTACAACCACCCACCCGCCTGCATCTTTTCAAAAGAAATTTACGCTGGGCTTTCTCCTGCTGCATGATCACAACATGGGAGTTCTTTTCTCTACATTTTTAAGGGCTAGGAAAGTAACAGCAAGCTTCCATAACAGCTTCTTTCCTCCCTTGCCATTTTGTGATCCTTTAGGTTGGGGATTTTTCAAATATTACCTATTTAAATTTTTACTCAGCCCTTCCTCCAAGAAGCCCAGGGCAGCACACCCTGTTCTGTGCTCCTCCGTTTTTTCCTCACAGTCACCCCGTCAGAGGTGTTAGCCAAAAGCCACCCACGGCAGAGTGCAGATTTGAACTCAGAGCTCCCAGATCATAGTCTGGCAGGCTAATCGCTCCATCACAGAAGGTCTCAATCGCTCAGGCATACAGATAAATGGAAGGCAGTGAGCAATATCTCTTTTGTGTTTGAATGCATGCAGAGTCAGATTTATTTATTATTTTGTCAGTTGAGGGTAAAGCCAAAGGTGGAATGGTTATTCTCCTCCCTCCCTGAACTACTCAGTGCGTAAGGTGCAAATGCAGTGGGGCAGAATACAGGAGCCACATTCTTCAGGCAACACATCAACTGCAACAGAAGGAAGATCATGAAGCCTGCCCTTTTAGCACACAGAAATTCATCTCTGATTTGAAAGCCTGGTGCGGGGGGGTGGGGGGGTGGAATTCCATAGGAAGCCATAAGCCGTGATTAAGCTTTGGGACCACTGAATCCCTTTCAATAACCTGTGTGGAAAATAGTTTGAGAACTTCATAAATGGAAGCAAGAAAAAAAGCCTCATTTCGCGAGCCACTGAGCACGGCACCATCTTATGGAAGAGGACAACATTTTGCTTAAAAGGAGTCCCTTCACACATTTTATATTTGGCTTCTACTGTTTTCCCCCCATGTAATCACCTCTGCAACAGAATTCAATTCTTCAACTTCTCTCAAAGAACATGTAACAAATTCCAGAAGAGAAGCAGTATTTAGTCTGTTCCAGCAAATACAAACAGGAGTCTTGGAGCACCTTAAAGCATTTTTTTTACACTAGCATAAGCTTTCATCCACAGGATTAGTGATACTCATTAACTGGCTCAGAAGCCACCTGTAACTCTTCTGAGCACTGTTCTCTAATGTGGCTCCTGCTCCATGTTCCAGGAAAGAGGGCAAGGCCATTGCCCTCAACTCAAGCCTGCTCAAGCAGCCAGGGTTGGCAGGCTGGGGGGAGCTGATCCTTCCACCACTCACTTTTCTTCCCAAAGCCACCGTAATGTTGTTTTCCATCCTCATACTGTGTTCCTACAGGAGAAAATCTTACTCAACGTAGCAGTGTTGTGGGGGAAAGAACATCTAGTTCAAGGAAAGGGTTCCGCTTAGCCACGCTGAGCTTTAAATGCCTCTGCCACGATCTATGGCTCAGAAACAGCCATACAGAAGAGCTGGTACTCTGAAATGTTTCCAAGAAGGCACACCACCCCAAGTGAGATCAAGAGCCTACTTCCTACAAGGCATACCTGGAATGTGATCAGGACAGCATGCCATACAGTAGCCAGAATCAACAAAAGAGGAAAGATGGAAGAAGGACCCTTCTCCCTCCAGATAATGGCTGCCCACTAGTCCTCTGGCACAGGACCCACAAGGTAAGAGCAGATCAGTGCTGGGGCAGCACACCCCGACATAAGAACAGGCAGGATTTGCAGATGTACATAGTGCCTTTATGAGGCAGAAATCCCTTAATAACCCATAATTACTGGGCCCGATGATGTCAAACATATTCTAATGAATAAGCCAACATGAGTAACACTCATGTTATCTTTTCAAGATACCAGTAATCCCCAGTGTGGCACAGTTCTTTGCCAAAAAAGATAAAATCAAAATGAAATTCAATCAAGTAGCTTACGTGTTCCACCAAAAGCAACTCCTCGGGACTAAGAACACATGGGTGTCAAACTACCTGCACACACATTTAGACATTAAAGGGATTCTAACCATTAGCTTTTAAATTTCTAAATTACCTCCCTGGAACAGACCTCAAGAGCACCTAGGTGGGGCAGTGGATAGCAAATCGGTTAATGCTTTGAAACTCATGGTGCGACCCTGGATAAACTGCTTTCATTCAATCTAATCTACCTGACAAAACAAATGATGGGCTCAAATGTGATTCTGAACATCTTGGTAGAAGGTTAGGGTAGCAAATTAAATAAGGAAAAGTGCCGCACTCCTATGAGTTGTCTGAACCTGGGTCTGCATGTTCATACAGACACTGCACCATAGTAAGACTGCCACATCTCCAGCTCCAACCCAACCCAAGAGCCACATAAGCCCAACAAGTAGTTCTTGCTCTCACTGTTCTCAAGTGATGGCTGCTATAACCCGAGGAATGGCAAATCAGCAAATTTTAGGCAGGACATACCATAACCCCACCCACTTTGCCAGCCACCTTCACATGATTTCATGTGGAACGAGTAAGATTACTTCAGAGGTCATTTCGGGGGGGGGATCGCAGTTCCCCCGGGTGAGGTACCGGGGGGCGGGGCACATGACGAAGCCCCGCCCCCTGCTTCCGGCCGCCCCGCTTCCGGCCCTCATTCAGCCAGGAGGAGGCAGGAGAAGAGGGAGGGTAAGTTGCTTCCTCCCTGCCTCTCCCTACCCCTGCCTGCCTGGGGCCAGGGAGGGCCTTCGTGGGGCTTCCTTGCACTCCTGCCGGCCTTGCAGGTCCACCATGGGGCTCGGCAGTGGAGCTGCAAGGCCGGCGGTGGCGGCTGGGACCGTTGGGGGCGGGGTGTGTGGCCTTATGACACACTTCCGGTGATGTCAGGGTGTGTGGCATATGCTAATGAGTTATGCTAATGAGTTCCCCTAGCTCTTTTTCTACGAAATGACCCCTGGATTACTTCAAGACCCAAATACAGAATTGTACACCATGAAAGCTCGTTCGCGATACAGACTTAGCAAGAGACCCACGGCTGGTTAGAAGCAGTAAAGAGCCTGTAGCAGCACTTTCAAGAAGGTGGCCCAGTTATGATACAATTTAGATTTATTTAGGGAATTTTTATCTCACCTTTCTAGTCAAAAGGAATTTTTACAGAAGCTTCCAGTACTAAGAATTAAGCAAATATATTAATTAGGCATTTTAAAAAAATAGTATTTTACTTTGTCACTCTTTCTCTAGCCAGCTAAATACAGAAGCCAGAAAACGGAAGACAAATCTCAGCCCAAACTTCATAAGATAAAGAGAGGACTTGGGCAGAAGGACTCACATACATCCACTATGGCTGTGAAAAGTGTGATTGGTGAGCTAGGCCAATTCTGAGCGAGCCATTCTTCAAGCATAGGAAAGCGGCCAACCATGCATTAGAGCAATTACATGTCAGGCCAAGAAGCCAGCAATATCCACAGGAAGCCTGTCCACAGCCTCTGCAAGAGTTGCCAGAACTCACAGTTACCAGCTGCCAAAAGGCTTTCTACCAGCAGCAGCCTCTTAAAAGTTTGGCACAGGAACATTCGACGCTAACAATAAAGCCAGCAGTGGAGGCAGGAACACAGGAATCAGCTAGCAGTGCAGGGTGGGGCAAGGGAGCGTTTCCTCTATTGCACCTTTTAGTTCAGTGGTTAACTACACAGACTGCATACTGTCCCGGACCTAGCACTTAGGACCAGAAGGGAAGCAAAGGATACAGGTGGAGGCTCTTAACTGCAGGGCACATCTTCCTGGACACAAGCATTCAGTGATCTTTTTGACTGCCATTTCCAGGTCAAGTTATCATCTACAGCACACATCAGTGCACACAAAACTTGATGCTGCCATCTTAAGTCAATGAGGCGTGGAATTTGAGACTTTTTCCACCTTCCCAAAACAGTATGACAGGATCAGAAAAATTGCTACAGCCTTGAAGTTGCTAAGTCTTCCCAAATTACAGATGTGAAACCTTGGGGAATGGAGATATTGAGGGGGAACACATGCCCTTCCCCCAATGGAAAAGCAGGAAATTGTAGGGAGCAGTCAAAACTCCAATACTTTTTTTTTTAAGATTGAAATGCTTTACAGGATGAGATTTTAGTCACTCAATGTGTAGAATGAAAGTTTTTATGGAAGCCTGAGGCCTTGGGTAAATTTTGCAATAGGCCAGGAACCTTCCAATACCCAGGAACCTTCCAACCCTTAGGACTGGACTGGGGGGTAAAACAGAGCAACCACTATTAAAGAGGCAGAGCTCCAACGGAGAGTAT
>NW_015161963.1:103103-136687 GCF_001447785.1 Gekko japonicus
GCAAACCTGCTTGGCCGTGCACTTCAAGCAAACCTGCTTGGCCGTGCACTTCAAGCATGACGGATAAACTACTGAAAAGTCTGGTGTTCTCAATGTTATGAAAGTCAACTCGATATCCAGATATGCTGCTAGCCCTATTATGAACGTATGAAACCTCTTCTGCGTTCCTCTACAGCATACCACTTAGGGTTGCCAAGTCCCTCCTAGCTACTGGTGGGAGATGGGGGTAAGGTTGCCAGATCCAGGCTGGGAAACTCCTGGAGATTTGGGGATGGAACCTGGGGAGAACAGGGACCTCATTGGGGTACAATGCCATAGAGCCCACCCTCCCAAAGCATCCAGTTTCTCTGGGGGAACTGATTTCTGTAGCCTGGAGATGAGCTGCAATTCCAGGGGATCCCCAAGTCCCACCTGGAGGCCGGCATCCCTCATACCATTACTCCATGTAACGCAGAAAAGATAGTGTCATGCACCAGCACAGTATAGTTCTTTTAGGACCCACAAGATCCCCTATCATCTGCACTGGGCTGCTTTCTGAATTAAATGAAGCATCAGGGTTCTTCAAACCCGTTATCTAATCTAGATGTGATAAGAGCAAGACAATAGCACTGATTTTACTTACCGGAAGCAGGTGACATGCCAAGCTTCATTGACAGTCCTGTAGAGTCTCTGACCAGCGGCGATACTGTCTCCGCATCCCAGGCACCTCCAGTCCTCTTCCACTGTGCACAAGAGCAAAGATCTGTCACTTCAGCAGCAGCCTCAGAACAGCAAGAGGGGGGCCCATTCCATTGGCAACTGCAACCTCCCCCACCCCCTGCAATTACAACTGCAGCACTGATCTGTTCATCCACTAATACTGATGACCATTATTTTTCACACACAGCATGAAAGTAGGCCTGGGACTCATCCGAGTGGTCATGCTGGGCTTTAGCAGCTGCCAGAATGCAGCAAGTTCCAAGTTCAGCATAATGTCAAGGGACAGGACAGTGTCCTTCCTCTGACTGGGTTCAAAAGGTCACCAACACCATGTTCCAGCAACCATCAGTTCTGGCCAACTACCAAGGCCAGTCAAGCATACACGCTCGTTAAAGTGAAAACTCCACCCCTAAGCTCAGCAAAGTCTCCTGGTGTTCTGTCTTCCATTGTGCAAATGAGTCAGTCCCACTTGGCCACCCTCCATCATAGCACCGGAACAAGGCAGGGGACAGACAGGTTCAGCACTTTCCGGGACTTAACAGAAGCAGCCAAGGGAGGCCACGCTGGCGTTTGCCCCACAGTGCTGACTCAGTACTGGATGGATTACACCCCCGTCACTGATGAGATTTCCCAGAAGGGAGATAAATTAAACAAAGAGTTTAATTTTGCAGAAAAAGGACTCCCGAATGGCAGCCTTCCCACCATTACTGGATATCTGTTTAACCTTTTTCTCAGGAATAAATGCTCCACCAGTTTTACAGATGGGAGTACACAAGATTATGGGGGGAAACACACCTTGGAAAGCACCAAGTGAGGAGGGCAGTACATTAAGGCTTCCACAGACATTTCCATGTTAACCTTCAGCTTCCATGACAAGAGGTTAACTGCCGAAACTATGGGCCTCAAACTTAGAAATCACACTTTCCCTATCTGGAAGAGGTAGTTAGAGGTGGGCTTGTGGCTACCTACACTCTTGCTGTTGTCAATTAACATTTATATATTTGTTGCAAGGGCACCTCACCCTTCCCCAAAAAGTTAGGCTTAATTATTGCACAACCACCCAGAGGAGGCTAGGCGGAAAGAATGACTCACCTACAACCACCTTGGCTGAGCAGAGCTCTGAAACAGAGTTGATTGTGTTCAAGTTGCTCTGGCACATTAGCTCAAGGGGAGGTCAAATCCCACTGCCCACCCCCAAATTCATGCACTTAAGTCCAATAAAAGCTCTCAAAGGCAAACAGGGCTAGCATGTGAGATAAATCCATGAGATAGTATTAGACAGACAAATAGGTAAATTAATGCGGCCAGAGCCAGCATGGTGTGGAAATCAAAGTGTCCAACTAAGATGACAGGTTCAGATTCCAGCTCAGCCATGGATATATACCTTGGGTCTGGCATTTTCTCAGGGCAGCCTATCTCACAGGTTTGTTGTGTAGATGGGATGAGACATCTGTTGTCCTGAGCTCACGGGTGAAAGGGCCAGATACTGGACAGAAAATGCATCCTAAGGTTTATCCATTTTGAAGGTTGGATCACTGCAGAGGAAAGGATCACAGGTCTTTCCCACATTCCCTTCTCCCAGCTGGGGAACCTCACTTTAGGCATCACAGGACCTGCGTGGACTAACAGCCATGTGGGTCAAAAGGATACGGTAAAGACGGGGAAGGGGGTAAAACTGCTCCTTTCTTCCATCAAGAGAGCTACTCTGACAGAAGAGCCAGAATGGGTGATTTTATCTTCTGCCAATGTCCGTGTGGATCCCACAACTCTAGAAGTTAACTTCTGCAGGCTCAAAAAGGACTTCTAAAAGGGGAATGTAGAAGAGCCATCAAGGGAGATACTGATGGATGTGGATCATGAAATCCAATCCACTGTTCCCAAGGTAAAATGTGTAGAAACTACAGAGAAGGAACAGAGTTGGATTTATACCCCACCAACAGATCAGAAAACAGAAGCTTGCTCTATTGCCATCAATCTGATTAGACTTGGATCTTCTGAACTCTCAGGACGGGGCCAGTGGCCCTGGTAACTCCTTGTAGAAACATAAGGTTGCATCTGTGTTACAGTACATTGTCTTTCAACTCAAGACAGCTCTAAAATACTCCTCAAAAGCTTGGATGCAAATACCTACAGAAGGCAGTCAGCCGAAATAAGCGCCTTCTTGCCTTAAAAACATGACATAAGAACATAAGAGAAGCCAATGTTGGATCAGGCCAATGGCCCATCCAGTCCAACACTCTGTCACACAGTGGCCAAAAATACCAGGTGCCACCAGGAGGTCCACCAGTGGGGCCAGGACACTAGAAACCCTTCCACTCCCTCCCCCAAGCACCAAGAATACAGAGCATCACTTGCCCCAGACCGAGAGTTCCTATCTATACCTTATGGCTAACAGCCACTAATAGACCTCTGCTTCAACCTTCGCATATGTAAGAGGCCTCATCTCCTTCCCGTTTGACAAAACGTTTCAAGACTCCCACCCTCAGGGATATTTCTCTGCCATGACTTATCAGCTGAGGAACCCCTGTATATTGTGAAGGATTCTGTGTCTTATTCTAGATTATGTACATGGTTCCCTGGGTTGTAATCCTGGCTCGAGGAGAAGACTACAAAGGAAAGAGAGCACCCAAGGATGGACCCAACATTCCCCATGGCTACACATCACAAGAACACCTAAGAAGAAGCAGGCAAGCTATCCTCACCTCCCAGCCACAATTTCTGTTTTACAAGATAGCTAGGCTATCATAAATCCAATAAGGGACATAATCACAGGGTGTACTTTTGCTCTGAGAACAAGCTCTTGGAAAAACTGTTTTTCAAGCATGTCTGCTAGAGATCTGCAACTCACTGAACTAAAAACAGCCCTGCATATCTACATTAAGCTTCGGATAGGACTCCCACACAATGTTCTTAAATGTAGCCTTAAGAAGCCTTTGTACAAAGTCTGGACAGCGCCTGAGTGCTGCAACACACTCAGTGAGATTTGATACCTAGGACATAGCAACACAATATCTGCATGCATTCCAAGAGGTCAAACATACATTACAGGTGCTTCAAATCCCTGCCATGTAAGCAAGCAAGACCTCTGTTTCAGACTGGGAAAACATTCCTCCTACAGTTCCAACAATATGGCCCACACCAGGAGTTTGCCAAAACAAGTAAATCTACATGATGGATAGGTATTTAATATCACACATTAAAGACCATCGTTTAACACTACAAACAAACAAAAGACCAGCTTTTAAACGTCCCACCTTCATAAAGAAAAATCCGTTCCACAGAGACTGAAACGATGAGGAATTGGACCGAACACCCCTTGCAGAGGACTCTGACAGTGCAATCCTGTACAGAGTTATACATTTCTAAGCCCACTGAAGTCAGTGGGTTGAGGATGGTACAACTCTACTAAGGGCTGAACAATTACTTAGTAGGATGCACTCTCAGTAAACCAAGCCTATTGAAGCTGTCACCCTACAGAACCCAAAGGGTCCTCTGTAGCTCTGCACTACAGGGAACAGCTATGGCAGGAATTTCTTTTATCCAGTCTGTCCATCATTAATGACCATTTTGTAGCTCTTAATACACCGCCCTGGAAACCCAGATTACCTCCCTCATTTGGGGGGGGGACCAAAGGTGTGGGGTTTTTTTTGCCACACCAGCTTTTAATGCTCTAAGCAACCATTTCAACACAACAGTTAGTACAGATACCATATCTGATGAGTTAACACATAATCTAAGTTCCCAAAAAGAAACACATCAAGCAGAGAAGCCACATGCTCACTGCTCGGAAGGAGAAGAAAAAGTTACTGAGTTCATTTCAGGCATACCGACAAACACATTCCTGCATGATCAGGGTGACAAGGAAGAGTCAAAGCAGGTATACACGCAAAGGACAGAACTACAGTGGCTTGGAGATTGAGGGAGGGAGAAGGAGGGCTAACATTTGTTGATTTTAAAATGAGATTAACTCAGCCTACTCTCCACAGATGTATCTGGAAGGAGGAAGTTTAAAGTGCAATCCGACTCCTACTGAAATCAGTGGCAGAACTCCAACTAGTTTGAATAGAGTAGGATTACAGTGTTAGATTTAGAAGCTTAACATTCAAACGCTGCAGCAGCTCTGCATGTATGCAGGTCAACTGTAAACGAGCAAGAGATGCATTTAAGATCATTTAAACAGACTTCAACACATATCTCACTGGTACAATATATCTGAATGATCGAATTGCAACTTCTCCATAAAATATGCTCAAATCAAGCAGTTCTGAGACCAACATGACAACTGACAAAGGGTGCTTCAAGTCGTACTGTTCTTTCCCCCTCCCCCCAATTAAATCACAACCCTGTAAAGCAATAAAGCTCTTCAGCTTACCAGACCTCTTTCTACAGCCACAAAAGGCCATAACTAACCCCTAAATGGATGGAATGGGTACAGAACCCGGCAAGAAAAAGAGGCAGAAGGATGCAAAAGCCAAGCTTTTGGCAATGCAAGTTCTGCAAGAACAGTTGATTTAACAAGGCTCAGCCCTATCACCTAAGCAAAACAGTAAGAAACAGACAGCACTACAAGGCATGTGCAGAGCACACTTCTACCTCAACTAAGCTCTAAAACAGCCTCTACAGATCTGACATTAAATATACATTTCTAGTTAGACAGCATCATTACCATGCAGACTTCAGCCCTACTACGTTTTCTCTTCTGTCAAGGAACCTTACCACAGAGAATGAGAAACTAGTGCCCGGAGAAGAGATAAGTCTAGCGGTATTAGGACCAAAAGCTAGAGACAAAGAACAAGGAGCCACCACCCTCCCAGGCGCATCTGTGCACTGGAAACAGGATGCTCAGCAGAGACATGGAAAATGGGAGGGGGGCATTTTCGCCCTCTCCAATGGCACTCAGGGTCAACTAGTAGGCTCGATCGGCATAAATTCCTTCGCCGCGTAACATCTAGATCAGTGTACTCCCTACCGCAAGATGTGGCGCTGGACAGAGAAAGAGATCTTGCAAACGGAGCCTCCCTATCCAAAGGCAATCTACATCTGAGAAGCAAACAATAGGAGCGGCTCTCCGCCTAGTCTATGGAAGGCAGGACACCTGGACGGGCACTCTCGCACCGGCACTGCTCCGGATCCTCCACCAGCCCCGCCCCTGTAATCCAGCAAGGCATCCCGAGCCCCTGCGCCCGAGGCAGGCCCCTAAGGGCCAGGTGCGGAGCTGATCAGCCACGAGGAAAACCCGAGCCGCCGCCTCTTACCCCCGGCTGGCCCCGCTGCTGCTACTGCAGCCGCCACTCCTCCATCCATCGCCCGACCGGGCTGAGCTCCCTCTTCAACGCCGCAGCAAATCCCACCCGTGGGTGACGTCACCCGGCCTCTACGGAACGCGAGGTAGGCCACATCGCATTCTCTCCCTCTTACACACAAGCAAAAGACATCGTCTACGGCGCCACGGCACCTGAACCTTCAGACGACTTCTCCATCAGGGCCTCCCCCCCCTCCATATGCCATCGGCCAATCACGGCCGCCCGGCGTATTCAGAAATATTCCATAGCCGTAGGCTCTAACCAATCGAGCGCTGGCTTGAACAAATGCCACCCGCCTCCTCTTCTTTGATTCTCTTTCTTTCTCACGTTCTACGCCCGCCCCTCGACATTGTCATGAACCAATCACAGCGTCCTAATCTCGCCCAGTTAGGGAATGCACGTGCAACAAGACCCGACAGATGAGATCACCGCTGGACTGACCGATATCCTGCAGGCTCCCGTTACTGTACAGGAATGGGGTGCTATTATTTATTTTGTAACGACTACTTAATAAAATTAGCAATAAATAATTTATAATATATCTGCTTAATATATAATTATCTCAGAATACATGTGATGTTTTATCAACTTTCTCAG
Source organism: Gekko japonicus (assembly GCF_001447785.1). Classification (NCBI taxonomy): domain Eukaryota; kingdom Metazoa; phylum Chordata; class Lepidosauria; order Squamata; family Gekkonidae; genus Gekko; species Gekko japonicus. The sequence goes on from NW_015161963.1 coordinate 109,703, forward strand.
TTACACTGTTTTATAACATTTGATATTGACATTTTATAAATGGTAGGAACTGATGCAGAGAGCCGGCGGCAGGAAGACAAGGCTGCGCCCCCCCCTTTAGATGCCTCCCCAAGGCAGTGGGCGACCATCAATAACCTGGCGCGCTCTAATCCGCCCTCCAGCTGTCTTCCCCGTTGTGCGCCTGCAGTCTCTGGCGTGGGTCTGGAGAGAAGAGCGGGCTGGGGAGTGCCAGCAACATAATCTGCGTGAACGGCGGCTTGCAACCTCCTGTATGACATGCACTCCCTTTTAGAAGTGCTGTCTTGGTTTACAGCAGCAACGAACCCCTGACACAGCTTGCAGCGGGTCAGAGAGGCAGGAGTGTGTTCTGGAATGCCCCTCTAGGTTAGCAGTTCATGACTTAAAGAGGCCCATCAGTGCTGGTGCCATGTGATTTTTGAAATCTGTTTTGGTGTACTGGTTAAGAGCAGGGGACTCTAATCAGAAGAACTGGGTTTGATTCCTCACACTTCCACATGCAGCCAGCTGGGTGACCTTGGGTCAGTCACAAGCTGTTCTCAAGAGCAGTTCTCTCAGAGCTCTCTCAGCCCCACCTACCTCACAGGGTGTCCTGTTGTGGGGAGACAAAGGGAAGAAGATTGTAAGCCGCTCTAAGACTTGGAGTCCAAGTGAAGGGCAGGGTATAAATCCTACTCTTCTTCACCTGCTATTTATATAGGGCACAAAAATCTACTAAAATCAAACAAACACCATATACATCCTAGAAACACAAAGATGAAAATCAGTAAGGGACTAAAATGGCAGGTCTGACAGGGCACAACCGACACCTGTCAACATGACTACACAGGCCATACACAAGATAATAAATTCAGCAAATGCTGGTGAACTAGAGCCCCCATCTTAAACTGGATGTAGTGAATCAACTATACTGACATTTTATACAGGGATGTGGGGGGAAACAGCAGAGTCAAGGCATCATGAAATATAGGAATCACTGTGTGAAATAACATGTAAAATCTCAGCCAACAAGAAAAATAGGTTAAGTTTGTGTAATACAACGTAGGACCCAGGTCACCCAGGTTTGTTACAATGGTCAACCCCTGTGATGACAAAGAAATGACAAATCTTTGTTCAAGCCAGTGAAGTGGTAAGAAGTAACTTTATGAATCCCAGTTTGGACATTGTTTCTGACCTGAAAGTCAAAGTTCTTCAAGAACAGAACTTCAACAGGGAGATTCCAGCACAAAACTGCTGAATTGGGATTCCTCTCACCAAAACCTAGAAGAAAATGATTAATAAAATGTCACAGTGGAAAAGAAGTTACAAACGTAAGAGATACATAATGAGCTGATATTTGCAGCCAGTAACCAAAAGGATCCAAGAAGGGCTTCTTCAGGAATGGAGGACTTCCGGTCTATGGCTTCAGCGATGGCGGAGGCTCTCTCCTGAACGGGGGAGGCATTCCGCGCTCCAGGGGTGCTGGAGGGGTGTCACCTCAAGTGGCACCCCCAGGTGAGCCTCTGTGGGGCTCCAAGCCGGGGGTGCTTGAGGGGCGACCTCTTCCACGGCTTGAAGCCGGGGAATTGAGGCGCTCCTCCCTGCCCCATTCGGTCCACCCCCTGAGAGGCTCGGTTTTTACCGAGCATAGCTGAATGCCGATCGGGACAAGCAAGCGGGTCAGCAAATGAAGCATGATTAAAAGGAGTCTGTGATCAGACTGTCAAGGAACTGGAGAATGAGACGAGCGAAGAAGCTTTAAAAGTGAGTTCCGATCCCCCCCCCACCCTCAGCGGCGTCGGGAGGAATCCCAGACGTAAACAAACCGAACTGTGATTTAAAGAGACGGGGAGGGGGAGAAGACAATTAATCACTCAAGCGTGCCAGAGACTTAACTGTTTTTTGCGGATAAACCAGCACTTGCTGAAGAAGTGTGAAAAAGCACTCTTTAGTATAAACAAAGCGGAAAATGGCCGGCGTCCGAGGGAGAGGAGTAAGAGGGGGGCGTGGTTCTCAAAGTCCGAGAGTGGAGGAAGGAGATGTTTTCTCCACACTAACAGAGCTGCTTCGGCCCATTCATGAAAGACTCGATGGCCTTAACCAATTGATTGCTGCCTCAAACCAGAGCATGGCAAAACAGCAACAGCAGATCACCGAGCTTGTGAAAAAATCGATCCAAACTGATGAAAAACTTAAAGAGACCACACATGATGCTAAAAAGCTGAAGAAAAGAGTTGGTCTGATGGAACAAAAGCAGGATCTACACGAAAGGAAGCTATTGAACCTACAAATGGACAAAGCGAATAAAACCCTTAGATTCCAAGGGGTGGCTGAGACGACAGGAGAAATTTTGAAAGATGTGGCAGCTGAGCTAATCGCTCTATCGCTCGGCATTGCAACGGCTGAAGCGCATGCAGAGATAGAAGTGACATATCGTTCTTACTCTAAATATATTAAGCAAAACAAACTGCCGGGCGAGATCGTGGTCAAATTTCTCCGACGACAGACAAGAGATGATATTCTCAAAGCAACAGCAGACAAACCCCTGCAAATGGGATCAGCAAGTATCAGGGTCCTTAAGGACGTTCCATTTGAGGTTCGACAGAAAAGAAAAGCGTACAAAGAACTCATCTCAACACTTCAGATCAACCAAATTCAATACTCCTGGCTTTTTCCAGAAGGGGTCCAATTCAAATATAGAGACAAAAGAGAAAAAATCGACTCGGTGTTAAAAGCAGAAGAATGGTTGAAGCAATTCTTCGGACAGAAAGAGGAAGAGCAGCAAGACGGAGGAGGCCAGGCAGCCGACCTGGAAGAGACGGACAGAGACCTACTTGGAGCAGAAGGAGGCACGGCCAGAGAAGCATATGACTTGCGGCTAAGAGTTGCCAAATAGCACTTATGAACTAAAAAGACTTATGGATGAGCTGGAAGAAGTCTATGTGCACACTGAGAAGAAATTAGATATACAACAAAATGGACTAACTAATCTCCTAAATTCCTTGACTTAATGAAAGCATTAATCTTTATAACTAACTGCATACTAACTGTTAATGACCCTACTTTCTTGGGTTTTTAGTTATAGTGTGGGTTTTCTTTCTTTATACTGTTTGTATCCTGGGGTTTGTTATTTTAGTTTGTTATTTTTTTCCCCCCCTTCCATTTTTTCTCCCTCTCTTTTCTTTCCTTTTTGTAGTCACGTAGGTGTAATAAAAAATCAACCCCTTCGGGGGATTAAAAAAAAAAAAAGGAATGGTCTCACAGCCCCCCCCCCCCCTCCTTAAAGGTGGCTGGGGACCACCACCCCCTCTCAATGAGGAATTTACAACTTCCCTTTCAGCCAGATGTAATAAACCATAAAGGGCAAGGGTCAAGCAGGCATGTTGTAGGTCCGAACGTTCCCAGTGTGTTGTATATATCCTTTAACTGCAGCAATTAAACATTCAAGCAAATGTATCCGGATGCAGACAGAACATGAAATTACTCTCAATGTCTAGAACAATGTGACTGTTTTGCCCTTGCAGTCAAATCACATCAATCTGTTGAGATCTCTAGGGTCATTATGCCAACTTACAGGAAGCAGCTTTCTTATGCACTGAAACAGTTCCACTGGACATCTCTGTGCAAGAGTGTCAGAGAAGGAATTTTTCCATTTGGCCATCATCAACTTGGCTCTGCATGAGCTCCGGCCTGTGGTTCTACCATATAAATCCCGAGACTTTCTTCATCCGTTTTCTAGCCATTTTATATGCTAGTGCCATGGCCTTATGCTCTGTGGTTTACCAAAGGGCTGAACAGGCACAGATCAGAGGAAGATAACACCTAGGAGCAACCCTGTCAATCAGCCATATCACCTCCTTCTGCCAGATATGGATCCACTTTGACAGAACTGCCCGGAGTGCCTAGTAGAAATCCTCCAAGTGCCATCTGGAAATCATCCAGCACCAGCAGTCTGCATGGGCAGAGCTAACTGGTCCCCTGCTCCAGAAGACAGAGAAAGCCCCCACGAGACTCTGCCTTAGCATGCAGTGAGTGTTCTACCATGAACAAAGAAGAATTGAATTATCCCTGTCCCCAGATCGCTACCTCATTGTCAGCAGAGAACAGCAGATCAAGCATATGTGTTGGGCCAATGACATTTTGGGATAGCCCCGTGGCCAGCATGATGGCTATGAAGTCCTGAGCTGCACCAGACAAGGCACCCTTGGCATGGATGTTGAAATCCCCCACAACCAGTGATATCTAGTCCATAGAAGCTGATGATGGATGGAATGAAATGTTAGTCTTCAAGGCACCACAAGACTTTTGTCTATTGTTGCTGCAAAAGACTCACACAGCCATCCCGTCGAAATTCTTGCTCCCTTCCCATTTTATTCCCATGACAACCCTGTGAAGCAGGTTTAAAGTGCTAGTTTGAGGGGGGGGGGAACTAGTCCAAGGTCACCTTGTAAGCTTCATAGGAGAACAGGGGTTTGAACTCGCATTTCCTTCCCCCAACACATTAATCACAAAAATCTATGGCTGGCTTTTCCCAGAATCATAACTGATGAGTAGAAAGGAAAATAACATTCTGTTTTGTGGAAGTGTTGTAACATTCTGTTTTGTGGAAGTGTTTTTTTTCCTGTGGAGGACAGGCACCCAGATACAAAGCATATGCTAGTAATACAGACACCAAATATTACCCTTTTTAGCACGCACAGCTGCAGCCTGCCTAAGGACCCACCTGCACTCACACTGGCGGCCAGAGAAATGAACAAAAAACTTCACTTACACATGAGATAATGTAAAAACGTTTTTATTCTAAATTACTTTCACAACAGTGAAAATTAGTGAATAACAATGGTGTCATCGGTTGCCAGCCAGAGGCTATGTGCAATCTGAATACATGATTTGGGGTGGGGTGAGGAACATCAGGAGAGCGCTAATAAAATGCCAAAAAAAAAAAAAGAGGCAAGACAAAGCAGAAATTCAAAGACTGCTCCAAATCACCAGTAAAGCATGATAAATGTTCTAACGGCCTGCTTCAAACAGAACAGCAGGCTTTGGTGCCGTTTTTCAGTGTGAACAGTGACAGTAGCACCTTTATGGCCTAGAGCTCACTTGGGCAGAAAGAACCTAAAAGAGGCTCAATTCCATGAACGTTTCCAGAACCATTCATCTGTTAACCTTTCAAGGGGCTACATGACACCTGATTTATTCATAAAAAGAGAGCCAGTTTGGTGTAGTGGTTAAGTGCATGGACTCTAATCTGGGAGAACCGGGTTTGATTCCCCACTCCTCCACTTGCACCTGGCTGGATGACCTTGGGCAAGTCGTAGCTCTGATAAGAGCTGTTCTTAAAAAAGAGCCCTTTCTGTCAGAGCTCTCTCTCAGCCCCACCCACCTCACAGTGTGTCTGTTGTGGGGAGGGGAAGGGAAAGGAGTTTGTAAGCTGCTCTGAGACACCTTTGGGTAGTGAAGGGCGGGGTATAAATCCAATCTCCTCTTCTTCTTCCAAAACAGGGAGACCACTGACAGCCTGATCTGGTTAGCATCACAACAACACTCTTCGGATCAGTAAGGCTCTCTGCAGTCTCCTCCATCTATATACCCCTCTCTGCACAGACAGCAACACTACATTTTAAAAGAATCCCAAGCCACTTATGCCTGCTTCAATACCATTTAAATCCACAACAGAACCTTTCACATTCTTTTTTTTTTTTACAATAAATTTAAGTTTTCGATCATGACCTTCACTAAACCATTTACAAGATTGCTTTTGGAAGTACAGTTTCATTTCCACAGTGTTCAATTTCCCCCAAGCAGTAAAAGGAGAAAGGAAATATCAGAAATCCCTATGGTATGCAGCAATACAACTTAATTTTCCCTTATTAACAATAGGTGGTGCTGTCGTCTCCCCTAGAAAAATTAATCCAAGCCCTACATAGGATCTGTGAGGACACCGGTTTATAGCAGCTTAGTTTGGAAGAATCCCTGTTTTAGAAACACACCCATCCCTTTGAACCCCTTTTGGAAGTAATAATAGAAGACTTTTTAACATAAAAGGAGGGGAAAGCTCCTAGCATGACTACTTCTTCAGAGTATCACACAAATTGCTTCTATTGCACATGAGGAAACCTGAAGGATTACCTAATGCTCAGATGATGTTCTACTGGCCAGGCTTTCCAGGTGTCTGGGGGGGGGCAAATCTCAACCCCCTTCTATTATTTTGGGAAAAGGCGTACTGATATGTTTCCATAATATGATACTTCCAAGCTCATCCTCCCAGGCACAGCATTAAACCTGAGAAAAACACTCCCCCCACAGAAATTTAATCCACTCAATGTTGTAATCACAATTTGTTATGGAAACCCTTAATAATTGCCACTAGTCTCTGCTTGTAAACAAACAGAGGGAAAATCAAAAGCAATGCAAAATTAAAAGACCAGAAGTCTTTTAAAGACATCCTTCTATTTACAAGAAAGTCAGAGGTCCCCAAACTGAGGAATCCCTTATATGTTTAGGTCTCATGGATCCAGAATTTCAGCAGCAACACTTTGTAAAGCTTGATATCCTTCTTTTTCCTCTCACCCTCCCCCAGAGAAGAAATCCTTCTATATACAGTTCTCAGAATAGCCCTCTCTCGGGCACTATCCAGCAGAAAACTCTCCCCTTCATTTCATCAGGACATGCACAGAAAAGCATCCTGTTGGATTGTGCCTAACCTTCAAAGGAATACCTTTGGCAATTTGGACAAGCTCGCGTGCTAAGAGCCATCAGCAAGGAGCTTCTACACACAAACAATGATTGAGAACAATGCTTCTTCTTGTACTACCAAAACTTATAATCACTTCAGTGGCAGGGCAGGGGGGCAGAGTAAAAAACAGGGATTGTCTTCCACTCCTCCTAACTCAGCCACATCAAAATGTGTGTGTGTGTGTGTGGGGGGAATCTGAATACATCTCAGGAAAGAGGAATGAGTACAATAAACCACAATAGCCAGAATTGTGTCAGTCCCAAATAAAGAGTCGTAGGCTGCTATACAAACTTTAGGAAAACAACACTGCTTTTCTGATAAGGAAGTATGCTGAGTGACAACCACTGAGTGGCCCCTCTAGTGTCCAATAGTTCCACCCAAACCCTGAGATGAGAGAACGTGTCCCATCTGGCTCCAGAAAATGAAGGTATTCCAGTTTTATGACTGAAAAAAATCTCTGATGCTCTTGGCTTTAAAGTCATCTTCAAGAGGGATGGTAACAGCAGGAACAGAACATCTCTGAGGTGATACTATCTTCCACCAGATGTTCTCCACCAATCCATTTACGATGAGAAGAGATTACCTGGAGCAAGTGGTACTTTGATGAATGCATGGAACTGGGTCCCAGTGTGTGTGTCTCCCTCTTCCATGGCATACACTGCTAAAGTTTCCATGTAATGCCTGCCACCCACTCTCCCTCCTGGGTCAGCACCTGCTCTAGTTTATTGGCACACAAATGTCAAAGAATGCTCCCTCTCAGGAGCATGGAAGTTCAAAGCTGGGTTCATTATTGCAGCCAGGTACCTTTTGTGTGAGACATGGTGGAACTTGAGAATGCTTTTAAACAGATCTTTAATTCCATAACTTTGGTGCAATAAGCGAGATTCCTTCCTCACGTTGCAACACCATGGCTACCAGGATCCCGCCATTATCTATGGAACCAGACACCAAGAGGTTTACAGTTGACCAAGGGGAGGCAGCAGTCTGTAACTAGCTCAGAGCCCCGCAAACCATTGTACAATACAGCACACGGAGCAAAGTTAAGCAATCAAGAGCCAGAACATGATCACCAGAGCCACAAACAGGAAAAGACGAGACAGGAACTGTTCATCCACATACTGGGGAGTCCCTGGAGCAGCTGGAAAATTGGAAGGAAACAGCCGTTATCCTCTCATCTCTAGCAAACACAAACTGAATGCAGTGGATTTCCAGGGTCAGAGACAAAAGCACAGAACTAACCAATGTACTGCTTTTTTTCATTAGCAAAGACTCCCCTAACTCTTCAAGAAATAAAAATTCTGACTTTCAGTTAAGATGGCAGAGTAATCAGAAAAAAAGCAAAACAGCTAATAAATTTGTTTTTAATTAGATCAAATATTCCAGATAAAGGTAAGCACTCACACTATTCTTTTGAGAAAAACTAAAAAAAAACCTTGATCTAAGTTAAACAGCCAAAAAGATCTTTCACTTGAAATAGCCACATAGCAGACAGTAAAAATGACTCCAAAGAGGTACAACCCCAGTGGATTTTCGGGTATGCTTTGAATGCAAACATATTTGCCTTATATTGTGTTAGACCTTAGGTCCATCTAGTTCAGTACTGTCTACTGTGACCAGGAGAAGCTTTCAGAACATCAGGCAAAGAAAGGTTTTTCCCCAGCATCTGTTACCCAGTATGCTTTACCTCAAGGCGTCAGATAACTGAGTCTGCATGCAAACCAGGTGTTCTAGCACTGAGCCACAGCTGCTCCTCAGTGAAGATTTCAGGAAATTTATTTGGGGTGTATCCCAGCAAGGGCTGCCAGTCCCCAGTAGGAGGTGGGGGATCCCCCGGTTTGAAGGGCCCCCCCCTTGCTTCAGGGCTATCAGAAACCAGGGAAATTACCCCCCTCCCAACAGGCAAGAAACCAAAAATAAATGCGACGTGCCCACATCACCTAGAAGCGAGGTAGGCACATTGGTGATGTCAGGGGGAAGGGGATGCTGTGTTTTTTGGACAAAACTCTACAGTAAGAAGCTAATTCTACCATAGAGGTTTTGCCCACAAACCAGAGCACTGCCCCCAGAATCCCTACATCACAGGTAACATAGGCATGTCGTCCCCAACATGCCTATGCCATTGCACTTCTTTCCGGCTTCTTCCCTCCCCACTCTTGGTAAGTGACCCCCGTCCCCCAACTGCTCATCCGACGGACCTGGCAACCCTAATCCCAGCCTTATTCTACCACTCCATTGAGCAAAGTTTGAATCCTTCCTCCAGCTCAAGTGGTTCTTTCTTAGGCTGCTAGACAGTTGGATCCACCCCAATACACAGACAACTACATGTGAAATACACATTGAATCTTCCCAAATACAGATTCTGTCAAAGAGCTTAGCTCACACACACAAGGAGGCAGAGCTCTCAAAAGCCTGCTCAGAACTCTTCAGGATGGGGCCACCATAACTGACTCAACAGCTTTTATTCAGTATGGAATACTGAAATCAATCACTGCATGGATTACTGCATTGGAGAACTGTCAAGCACAGAAAGTTTTGTTCTCAGTTCATGCTTTCTTAAAAGGACACTCATGTCACGGGAGCTTGTAAAATAGAAAAACTTCTTGCTTTAATGCCAAAGGTTCTAAAATATTAAGATCCTCACTTACACAAGAGGCAAAGTTAGCAGAACCAATCAACCCCAGTTTTTGAGATAATCCTTCCTAGTCTTATTTTGGACAGGGTCATTATCACAGAAGCCAGAGTTAAAGGCGGGGTAAAGTGTTTTTCTCCAGTGGGGTCTTCTGAAAAGTTAAGATGCTCTGTACCTGGGGGAGGCCGACCATCATTTATGTTGAACGCTGTAGCAAATATACCAAAAGGAAATGCCCCAATTCCAAACGACATTTGGAAACCTCCATCACCAAATCCAAATCCCTGGAAACCCTTGAAAGAAAGAAAGAAAAAACAATGAGAAAAACGTTAAATCTTTTACACAGTCACATTGACAATGCTAGACTTGGTCCTATTACAAACTATGAGCAGCAAAGAGTGGCCCTTGGCCAGTCAATGATACCCACCAGGAAACATGTAAGAACAATCATTAAAAGCTCCTGTGAGACTCCATTTCCCATTCACAGAAAATGCTGACCACTGCAGCTCTAGTCTACTGCTCTGGCCTTATCTCATTCCAAGACCCAGCAACAAGGCATCACAGCACGTGGTAAAGGGGCTGGGAAAATGTAGAGAGATGGTGAGCTGAACAACTGTGCAAGAAGGTAAGCGCTAGAACAAGTGCTAAACCAAGAAAGAACAGTGGGAATTTAGGACTGAAAAGAATTTCTGTAGCAACTTTAACAACCCCTTAATTCTGCTGTAGCAGTTTAAACAAATCTGTAGCAGTTTAACCTGGATCTAAGCTAGACTTGTAAGAATTAACTTGAAAACTACAGAGTAGATTCAATCTACCTTGAAAGAGTTAACTTTTAATTCCCTTGTGGCCAAGGCTGACCTGGAGAAGTTGAAAGAGGAAAGGAGGATGTAGACAGGACTTGCAAGGATCTGCTATAGACTCATGGGTCAAAATTCCACACCTGAGGCATAACTGAATACTGAAGATATACTATTGTTTACCAGATCAGAACTTTCAGGGATATTTTAAGATTGGGGCGGAAGGGCAGGAAGCCAAAGGGAAAAAGATCTCAAAAAGGGCTGTCTTCGGTTACACTCACACTGACCAGGTAAAAGCAAGTTCAGATTGTGGCAAAGACGGCCATGGCCATGCAAATGGCCATACCTTGGAACATTTAGCGATGGAGCCAACCAGAAGAAAGGCAATCTGGACCTGGTGAAATTACAGGCCAGTTAGCATAACATATGTTTCAGATAACTTGGCAGAAAACATTAGTAAAGACAGAATTAAACTTATAGGAAACCAAGTTCTATTGAGGAGGAATCAGTGTGGCTTCAGAGAAGGGAAGTCCTGCCTCACCAGCCTCTTGGAGTTATTTGAGAGTGTAAACAAACATATGATAATGGTGAACTGACTTGGACTTCTAAAAAGCTTTGGAAAAGGCCCTCACTAAAGGTGCTATCAAAAGTTCAGCAACTGATTTAATAAACCAGCAACTCTCCAAGGAGAATGAACTGCTGAGTGCTTTCAGCTATCCAACAGAGAAATGCTCCTTAATCACACTCAGCAGAGCTGTTTGTCTGAAGCAATGAGGACAGCGAGCAGACTCTGGGGGCTCCAAGCCAACTTACATGGAAATATGCAACTCTTTCATCAGGTCGTACACACACTTCATCTGCACCTTAAAAAATTATGCAGACTGTGCCAGCTCTCCCAGCCATGCAAAGTTTACCATTTGTAGCTGCTGTGCCTACATATTTTATGTTTGCAAACATTCTAGTACATCACTAGCAACACACTGGCGCGATGCCAACTGCAGTCAAGAGTGTGGTTGCATACACATGCCCAGAGAATTTAGAAATCTACATTCTAAAATTCAACAAGCAGAAAACAAACTACTCCCACAAGCAAATAGGTTGATGTATGAGGGGAGGGGAGGGGAGGGGAGAGGAGAGGAGGGGAGAGGAGAGGAGAGGAGAGGAGGTTTTAAGTTGTTTCTTAATGGGACTAAAGGGAATCAACGTAAGCACAGGGAAAGGGAAGAGGAAAAGGTCTCAAAATCAGAAGGAATGGAAGGAATTGATAGCTGTTCTAATATTCCATTATCTAGCGCTTTGGCTTAAATTTCCCAGATTTTGCTTCTGGAGGAGTAGGCATGTTAGTCTGAGCAGGAAAAGCACTATCTTGTGGCACCTTCAAGAGTAACTGCTGCAAGGACTGCACAGAGTGGTGGGAGATAAGACAGAAGATCAGACGTGTGCTGGTCACCTATCTGCCTCTGGGTTCAAATGAAGATGCTGATTCTTGTATTTCTGATTTGGGACTACCTGTCCTGGTACGAACCTGTGATCCATCTTCAATCTGCCCAGCAATCCCTACTCTCTGCTCCTACCCACCCCCAATTTGCTCACCTGGCCTCTACTAGAGGGCCAGGCCACTTGCTGCCTCAGCCCTCAGAATGGCCCACCTGAAGCTACGTGGCAAACGCAGACATTGTTTCCTTTTAGGACAGCTTGTGTGACTTCTTATTTTTAAAGGGCTTTCTGTAGGTGCTGGCATAATTATAACATCTTTCCTGCTGGATTATTACTGAAGAGAATGGCAATGAGGAAAGTTCAGTTGGAGGGTGGGATTTTTATACCAGTTTCTAATTATTTGATTGTTTTGGTTAGCAGCTTTAAGTCTTGGAATAAGGCAGGGTATAGAAATATGCAGGGTTTAGAAAAGGTTACTTTTCACCTGTGACTGCATCTGAACAGCATTCACCAGCTGTTTTGTATGGTTAGAGGGCCAATTCCATGTGGGGCTAAAATTGGGAATCTGGGGTGCAGTGACCAATTTGCTGAACTCTTTGTTGCTGAGATTATTCACATCTATTCTGACTTCAATGGCTCATTATCTACAAACAGGGCTTTGATTGTACCCGAGGCTTCCTCTTATTTTTTGGCACTTTTCAGGCTATGCAACTTGAGAAGATGATCCTAGGACAGGGCTATTTTTGGGCAGGAACGCACAGGAATGGAGTTCCGGCTGGCTCCCAAGTTGGCCACGCCCAGCAGGAACTCATTAGCATAATAGACCACACCCAACAGCAGAAATTCATTAGGATTGGCTACATTAAGGATGTGTGGCCTAACATGCAAAGGAGTTCCTGCTTCAAAAAAAGCCCTGGGTTTTGACAACAAACAAGGTAAACAGAATAACAAGCAAAAGGTGGGTGTGGCTGGATAACCACACTTCTGGTAACATGGGGGTGCGTCCTAATGTGCCAATGAGCTGTGCTGGCACGAGCGTGGCCTAATATGCTAATGAGTTTCTGGTATTGGGTTTGGCCTATTATGCTAATGAGTTCCTGCTGGGCTTTTTCTACAAAAAGAGCCCTGTCTAGGATATATGATGCCCATCACAAGAATTCTTCATCCTTGTCCTTCCTGGGCAATTCAACTGCCCAAGGAAAAACTGAATCCCTGATTCATGAAAGTAGTAACGACCTTCTTAAAGGAGGAATTGGCCTCCTCAGTGTTAAAATGACCGTGTTGAGGCAACTTCTAAAGAAGCCTACTCTAGACTATGATCTGAACAGCTTCCATCCAGTCCATTCCACTCTCGGGTAAGGTGCAGGAACAAATGGAAGTAACACAGCTCTAGGAGCTCTGAATAATTATATCAGTTTGGCTTCCAGTCCAGTTTTGGACTGAGGCTGCCTTGATCACTGTACCTCCACTGGGAGACAGATAAGAGGAAGTATCTCCCTGATTTTCCTCCCTGGAGCTTTCAATACCATTGGCCAAGGAATCCTTCTGGGTCACCTTGCTTGGATGGGACTGCTGGGTACTACAATGGAGTACTCCTAATACATGACAGTTACTCCACCCCATGGCCTTTGGCTTGCAGATGCTGCAAAATTCTCTCTTATGCTGTTTAGCATCTACATAAAACTGCTGGGAGGAACCCTCTATATTATATCATCAGCATGATATTAACACTGTCCTTCCCATCCAATTCTAGGGAGGCAGCAGAGGTTCTGAAACCATATCTGGCTTACATATGAACTGGACAAGAATGAATAAAATGAAGCTTAAGTCAGACAAAGTAAAAATATTGTGGACTGGAAATATGTCTGATCTACACAGCCTGGGTTAGGAGCAGCTGCACTTACCCTTATGATCCATTTGAGCAGTTTTGGTATGCTCCTGGATCTACCACTGAATCAGGGGTGGTGGCCAGGAGTAAATTCTACCAGCACAGGCTGGATCATCACCCTTAAAAAAAAGAAAGAGCTCGCCACAGCACACTAAAATCTTCCTTAGTTGCCCTTCTCCGTTTACTCCCAAGAAGTTCAGTGGGTGGGCCACATGGAAAGGGCCTTTTCAACAATGGTGCCAAGATTATGAACTCCCTCCCTAGGGAAATTCATTTCCCTCCGTCTCAGATGGCACCTAGACACCAGGTCAAGCCACTTTCTTCAGACAACATGGGATTTCCCAACTAGATGGGCTGTTTGCTACTTTTGATACGCCTCTGTTTTATATAAAGGGCTACTTTTGCCAACTTCTGCCAAGCTTTATTTTGTTGTATTTATGTATTATTAATCTGGCTTTATCAGCCCCCTTGTGGACTGTACTAGTCAAAATGGAGAATATAAATATTTTAATGTGCTAAAGGCCATGATTACTGCAATTTGCTCTACGCCGGCTTACCCTTGAGGCTGACCCGGAAATTACAGCTGGTGCAAAATGTGGTGGCGGCGCACCCACTAACAGCAACACCTGTGCAGGCTCACGTTTGGCAGGTGCTCCGCCAACTGCATTGGTTGACAGTTGAATTCCAGATCCACTTCAAGGCGTTGTTCCCGGGCCGTGTAAGGCTTTAAAGGTTATTACCAACATACCCGAGGGACCGTCTTTTCCCGTATACGCCCCGAAGAGCGTTATGTTCCATGGATCAACATCTCCTGGTGATTCCATGGATCAACATCTGTCCTGCCTTGACCCGAGCCAGGGCTTTTTCCACCCTAGCCCCTGCCTGGTGGAATATGCTCCCCATTGAGATCAGGGCCCTGCGGGATCTCCTTCAATTCTGTAGGTCCTGTAAGACGGAGCTGTTCCAGCAGGCCTTTGGCTGAGGCAGCGGACGTACAATGTATGGCCTCCCTGAGGTTCTTGTCACCCATTTAACAACTGTTGGCCATTATTTACATCTTACCGTGGGCCAGGACCTCTCACAACCGTTAATCTTTCTACTGTAAGGTTGTGACCACCATTTTAATGTATATGACAGTGTCTTAATATTTTAATTATGTATTGTATTAACAAAATATTGTTTTTATTGTAATGATGACATGTTGTTGCCCACCCTGAGCCCACTTGTGGGAAGGGAGGGCTATAAATATGAATGAATGAATGAATGAATGAATGTGCCCTGACCTGGGCCCAGGCTAGCCCAGTCTCATCAGATCTTGAAAGCCAAGCAGGGTCAGCCCTGGTTAGTATTTTGATGCGGGACCCCCAAGGAACATCAGGGTTACTACACAGACACAACCAATGGCAAACCACCTCTGTCTCTTTCCTTGAAAACTTCACAGGGTTACCATAGGTCAGCTGCCCTTTCCACCACAAGAGCCCATATTGCTCTGGATGTACCTGACCAAGTGGGCTTTGCTTCTGGCCAACAAAAGCTACTGTCACAATATGATTAAAGTCAAGGAGTGATTAAAATGTGGCAGTAAAATGTGGAATCTGCTGCAGAGGATGTAGTGATGGTCACAGGCACTAACGGCTTTAAAAAGGGATTAGATGGCTTCATGGAGCATAGGTCTATCAGTGATTACTAGGCACAGTGACTAAAGGGAACATCCACATTCAGAGGCAGTAAACCTCTGAATACTAGTGCCAAGAGACAAAATGACAGGAAAGGCCTTGGCCTCTATGCCCTGTTGTTGGCCCTCCAGAGGAACTGATTGGTCAGTGTGTGAGACAAGATGCTGGACAAGAAGGACCAGTAGTCTCATCCAGCAACCTTATATTTAATGGTTTTAAAGGTGCCACAGGACTCCTTGTAGATTCTCCTTCATAACAGCAAGGACCAGCAACATGCGTTTTGCTGTGTATTTCTGAAGAAAATTGAAAACTCTCTCCAGGAGCCTGCAAAATCACTACTCACCCCTCTATTTTCTGGTTCAGGTCTCTGCCCTTGAGGTCGTGGTGGTGTTTTTTCTCTGTAAGATATAATTAATTCAGCTGAGTTAAGCACTGGTTAATTTACAGGCTTGGTACTGCTTGGGTCTTAGGACCCCGGAGCTTGAACGTTCTAGTCATCTCACCCTCAAGTGGTGGAAAGGTGTTCACTAGCTTTCCCTTGCCACACACCCCTTTAACCCTCTTTGGGTTAACCTCTAGCAGGTCAGCCTATAGGCTTGTAGCTCTTATCAACCCTGAGGAGGAGGAAATAGATGTCCCCACTAGAAGCTCATCTAGGGATCTTTGTTCATGATGGATTCATAAGTAGCTGCCTACAAATACTTAGCCACTAGTGCAGTGCAAGTCAATGTTCAGGGCAGAAAATACAGAGGGCATCTTCTCCTTTAGCAGTTTGGTGAACAATCCACAAGACCCTTCCCCAATGAAATCAACAGGAGCTGCGCAAGAGCAGAGTACTTTCAGGTAGAGCATACTCAGAATAGATGAGTCACACAATAATCCAGCTCTCAGCTCGTTATCCATAACAAAACTCAGTATCTGCCTGAAGCAGCTCCTTCCTCTCTCCCAGCATAAAGATCAGCACCCAGATTACTTACAGTCCACCCAAGACGGTCAAATGACGTCCACTGCTGTAACTCAGGACTTTTCAAACTGGCAACTTTTAGGAAAGCTTTTCCACAACAAATCACCTGAACACATTAAGTTCTGCCGTGGATGTTCTAGGGCATGTTCCAGGGCTCAATTCATACTTACTCTGGCCAGGGTTGTCTTCACTATTACTTTGCATCCGTAGAATATGCCCAAGAATACACCTAACACACTCCTGTGACTACACACTGCTAGGGAAGCTCACCACTGGTGGGCAAGCAAACTACCCGTCAGGGAAACTCGCCCGCCATTACTAGCCAGTTCATTGAGGAACCTCTGATGAGTTTCTCAGGGGCTCCAGAATTCCCTGGCATGCAATTGTAAAACCAGTGGTCTAACGGGCAGCAAGTGCAGTAGCATGGCAGAGCAAAGCCAAGCAGACATCAGAGCATCCAAATCTCTTGTGCCAGATCAAGGTTTTCCCATTGCTCACACCTTGTTATATAAAACTGCATATGTCCTCACTGAAGTTCCTCTGGCAGATAAGTGCCCTGTAATTAATCTACAAATAGTAATAAGCATTTAGTTCTAGCAAGAAGATGTTCAGACAAACAAGGAACGTGTACAGGAATCTGAAGATGTAGTAAATACCTCAGAGAAACAACCCATTCCACATGTCTATCACTTCAGCAAATGCCATTCACTGGGTTCCATGTAAGTGAGTGAAACCATGTTTCTAGGAGTGATAACTTTGAAGCGTCTCACCTGGGGTCCTGTTGTCCAGTACTGCCCCTTCCGTAAAGTGGGATAACTTTATCTCGGCTGATTCCTGCTTTACATACGGGACACACTTGCCTGTTCGGCCTGGTCTCTAACCACTGAAAGATAAATATGAGAACAATATTGAGTAATATAAATAGAGCCAATGGAAAAGAAGATTAAAGAAAGTCTCAGACAAACCATACTATATAAATATTGAGTAGTATCCTACGTAACAGGACAACTATGAACAGCAGTATTCTTAATGATGCAACTGGACTAAAATATTATGTGAACGGATGCAAAAGGAAAGTCCAGAGCTGTTCAATGTATATAATAGTGATATTGTAATAAATAGTGTAAAGAAATAGAAAAGAACCGCTAAAAATGAAGAACAAGAGATCTGTTCCACAAGATCCAAGAAATCAAAGGGAAATATAAAACACAGCTAGGCATGGTGAAAGATCAACATGGAAATACATTAACCAAACAGGACGAAGTAAAGAAAAGATGGGACCAATACACTGAAGACCTTTATAGAAGAGGTGAACGGATAACAGATTCCTTCAAAGAACAAACTTTTGAAGAAGAACCTATAGTTTTAGAATGTAAAGTGAAAGCTGCACTGAGATCAGTTGGGAGAAACAAATCACCAGGAGTAGATGGGATATCAACAGAGCTACCCCAAGTCACAGAAACAGAGTCCATTAAAATCTGAACAGGAATATGTCAATATGGAAAACAAAACTATGGCCTACAGACTGGAAATGTTCCATCTGCATTCCCAGTCCAAAAAAGGAGACATCAAAGACTGCAGCAACTATCAGACCATCACATTAATTTCTCACGCAAGTAAAGCGATGCTCAAAATCTTACAAAGAATGCTAGCACATATGGCACTAGAAAGGCCAGATGTTCAAGCCAGATTCCAAAAAAGGAGAGGTACCAGAAATTATATTACAAATTTATGTTGGTAACTGGAGCATATGAGAGAATTTCAGATGAAAATCAACTTGTGTTTCATAGATTACAGCAACGCTTTTGACCGTGTACATAATGAAAAGCTATGGTTGGTTTTAAAAGAAATGGATATGCTACAACATCCCATTGTTCTGGTACACCTGTTTTTAGTTGGCAAAGATGTCAGGCTAGGATGTATTTTATATCTGAATGTCTTCAATCTATATGTAGAACATATAAGAAAAAGGCCGGATTCGATTTACATGAAGGTGGAATGAAAATTACTGGAAGGAACATTAACAATTTGAGATATGCAGATGATACCACATTACTGACAGAAGACAGTAAAGATGTGAAACAATTACTGATGAAGATTGAAGCAGAAAGTGTTAAAGCAGGCTTACAGCTGAACAACAAGATGACAAAAGTAATTACTACAGGGGAATTAGACAGCTTTAAGGCTGATGGTGAAGAAATTGAAATTTTCTATTCCTTGGCTCCATCATCAACCAAACTGGAGACCGCACCCAAGGAATCAGAAGGAGATTGAGACTGGGAAGGGCAGCCACAAAGGAGCTAGAAAAGATTCTTAAATGTAAGGATGTGTCACTGGTGGCCAAGATCAAAAAAATTCATACCATAGTATTTCCCATTACTGTGTGAAAGTTGGACAATTAAGAAAGTTGACAGGAAGAAAGTTCCAAGAGTCCTGTAGCACCTTAAAGCCTAACAAAATTTGTGGCAGGGTATGAGCTTTCATGAGTCACTGCTGGACTGAAAAACTGCACAGTGACTCACAAAAGCTCAGACTCTGCCACAAATTTTGTGAGTCTTTAAGGTGCTATGGGACTCTTGCTCTTTTCTACCACTACAGACAAACACAGCTACCCATCTTGATCTATCTCCAAGGAAGAAAGTTGATTCATTTAAAATGTGGTGTCAGAGGAGAGTTTTATGGATAATGTGGACCGCCAAAAAGACAAATAAGGGGGTTCTAGACCAAATAATCTCCAAACTCTCCCTTGAAGCTAAAATGACTGAACTGAGCCCATCATACTTTTGTCATATTATGGAAAACAAGACTCACTAGAAACGACAAGAAAACTAGGAAAAAGTTGGAGGCAGCAGGAAAAGAGGAAGACCCAACATTGATTCAGTACAGCAAGTCACAGCCCTCAGTTTGCAAGACCTGGGCGAGACAATTAATGATATGACGTGTTGGAGATCATTAATTCATAGAGTCACTGTAAGTTGGAAGAAACTTGATGGCACTTAATACACGAGACCTACATTAGGCTGTAGAAAGTTCGTCCAGCATAAGAAGCCATCCTCCATCTTAAGTGGCTCCTGTGCTAGAGAAACAACCTCTTCAATTGGAGGAAGGCTTCAAACTTTGCTTAGTGGAGTTGTATGATAACAGATAATATTAGTATGTGTGTTAGATGCCTGGTGCAAAATTGGCTGTGCGGAGAGAACAGCTTATCTGTACACAGAATGTCCCAGGTTCAGTCCCTGGCACCTCCAGTTTAAAAAAGGATCAGGCTGTATGTGATGCAAAAGACCTCTGCCTGTGACCTTGGAGAGCAGTTGCCAGTCACAGCAGACCATATTGACCTGGCTCAGTATAAGGCAGTTTCCTGCATTCTCAGCCCCATCTGCAGCACAGGGATAGTAATACTGACCTACCTTACAAGGTAGCTGTAAGGATTACTGAACTAATGTTAAGTCTTCTGAGCTCATTATTATTAACTGTGTCTCCTTACAGAAACATACAAAGAAAAGCTAAGAACCACCCACTCCAACGCAGATTGCAAACGATTGCATGTTAACTCCCATTAGCAAATTGAGTGGCCCTTGAGGAATTTTAAACACAGTTCATTTAGGAGCGGAAAGGGATATTGCAGCTTCTGACAGAATCCCTGGGGAGGGCTGAGGGAGTGATTGTGCAAGAACAGCTGATGAAAGACAAAGTAAAAGAAAACCAACCTTACCTGGTGTAAACACGGCCAGCTGTTTGGATTTCCAAAGTGATTTGGTTGCAGAGCAGAGAGGGAAAGAGGATAAGGAAAGGGGGGAAAATCAGTCAATACACATGTGAAACTGCATGTGAACAAACAGAAGAGTGGACCCCAGCAGTACTGGTTCTACACTAGTACACTAAAATAAACCAAACATTTCAAAAGGGCAGCAGCAAATATTTTCAATTGCTTCTTTTTCAGAATGTACAATCTGACATAAAGACCACACAGCTGAAAAGGACAAAGGGACCAGCACAGTTAACTCTCTTTTTTAAAAACAAAACCTTCCACAATAGTATAATCCTCTATAATCCTCCCAGATTACAGCCTGCAGTAAGAATGCAAAAGGTACACTGTGAGGGCTGCTGAACAGACAGTTTCAAATAACCAGGGCAGCTGACTGATTCTGCCAGAGCCAGGCCAAGATGTTTTCCCACCCAATGGCTGCACCTCACGATCCAAGACAGACACCCCAGGGTTTCTTGTAAAAAAAAGTCTGAGGATGTTGCAACTCCTGGATCACCTTTGCAACACTACCAGGAAACCCATGGCTGCCTCTGATGACACTGAAAACACTCCTGTCCCAAATGACCACATGGGCTGCTCTACAGTTGGCCCCCAGACCAGGATTCTAGACCAGGATTCTACTGAAAAGAAGATCCTGTACTGACTTCCCCCATTGTTATGGTATCTCAATAAGAAACAAAGCAAGTAGATGGCACCAGCCAGAGCAGAAAGCAAGCAATCCTACTGACAGCCACACGTCAATTACTTCTGCCTACGCAACCCATTACATTTAAATTCTCCAACTAAGCACCTGACCTACCTTCTTCACTTTTAGCTGACAAGCTCATACTTCCCATATAGTGGGAGTAGCTGACACCTATGGTAATTATAGGGAGGGGAAAGTAGAAACCCTAATTTATACAGCCAAGCTGGACATACACTCTGAAATGGGAACAAGTCAGGAAATTATTAATTCCAGTTTGGCCTAAAGGCTACCAAGCCCTAGATTCAAGCAGTCTGACCCATAAATAAGATAAAGTAAAAAATAAGACACAATTACAGCAACATGCCTGCCCTCAAAAGCCCCCTGTTCACAGCTGGGGCTTTGTACAGCTGCAGCAATGCTTTGAAGTAGCTTCTCACCAGAGCACCCTAAGAGAATGAAACTTCCTTGATCTCCATGAAAGTGTCATGGAGAAGCAGGCCAATGACAAATCAAATTAGGATTCATAAAAAGGAGAGCCCACACTTAGGTATAGATCACATGCTCTGCACGCAGAAGTCCCAGGGATGAATCAAGACTTATTTTTCCATTGCTAGAACTTTCTTGCCCTGTCCACACACACTGTCTGCAACCTACTCATCTCTATGAAATGCTACTCTTGAGGGGGGAGATAAGGAACCCTGAGGAACATGATGGGTCCTGGAGCAGGAAAGAAGAATCAGAGGAAACTGCCAACTTAATCTGGATCCAAACCACTACCACTCCCAGGTTCAGTCCTCAGCATCTACAAGATCGCAAGCAGCAGGGCTGAAAAAGACCTCTTGGCCTGAGACACTGATGAGCAAAAAGTACTGACTAGATGGATAAATGGCCAAGAAGTGTGCAATCTCTGAAATGAGACCAGATTGCTACAAAGGCAGTAAACACACCCACCTTGTTACTTGCCTTTAAAGTAACTGGTTTGGAGGTGAATAGGAAAGGTGTAGGGATAATTCAGTTTCTTTGGGATTCCCACCACCCTTTTAATGGAAAGTTTTAACTATTATATACCCCACTCAGAACCTTCAGTGTAGAATAGAACATTAACTGAATGAATGGACAGCTGAACAAGAAAATGACACTAACCAGAAGAGGTGCCCACACAGACTGATCACAGCATCCTTAGCTGTGTCCAAACAGATGTTGCATTCAAAAGTGCTATCCTGACTGGCACTGTCCCCATTACTGCTGTTTCCACTGGTCCCACCAGTATTGGAGTTCTCCATGGAGGCTGAAGCTGCAGTTCCTTTGCTGGCCATTCTTGGATCCTGATCAAGCCCAGCCAAGAAACTTTTTCCAACTGAGATCTAAGGATACGAAAGACAACTCATTTAAAGGATGCAATCATATTATTTTGCTTAGAATGAGACAATAATAAAGGCTGTTTTCATGCAATTAGAGCATTTTGAGTCTTATATCTGTTTCACTTTTATTACAGCCAACAAGAGAAATATTGCACACCCTGATCTTAACACACAGCTACAATCAACAACAGTAGAACCACAGAAATATCTGTCTTTCTTGTGGCCTTCTTGTCCACATCTTTTAACCAAGCCCTGCTTGCTCTGCCACAAATATTCATCGTTGCAGTTTTTGAATGCGCTCTAAAATTCACAGTGAAGCATTTCTATACCTCACCCTATCCAGTGAGATCATAATAGCTTACTCCTGCCAGACACAAGCCCAAGTAGGTTTCAATAAAGAATCAGGGGAAATAGGCCAGTCAGCTTTGCCTTTCAGCAGTGAACACACTCTGCAACCCAAAAATTAAAAAATTAAGAGCTGCTTTGCTACTTTCAGCTTGTCAGACTGAGCCATTGGTGAACAATTCCAAGATTTTAGTTCGGTGACCTGTCCAGCAAGCTGCAAGCAAAAATGCTTCGTAGAGTCCCAGCAATGGAAGACTTATGGATGGGCTGCCCAGATGCCAGTACTGGGCATCAGAGCCTGGCTATGAGTTATAGCCACTCCTGTGGGAAGAAGCTGGTTGCGTTCAGAATCTCAAAGGTCACCCCCTGGCACCTTCCCAACTGGCAAGTGGATTGAAGCACTGGATCAGCCCACAACTTGCCTTTCCCTGCCATCCCAGGAGAGTAAGCTCCAGCAGAAGGTTAATGGGGGTAGGTGGGAGAGTAAATTTCCAATCTGAGAGTTAACTGCTCAGAAAATTGAAATAAATAAACTCAGCCAACCTCCTCCCTGCTGGGACAGTTGCACGACAGAATTTTAGGGCTCAAAATGAAAGCAACCCTAACACAATGCCAGATGACTCTTCTCAGGCAACTAGCTACAAGCCTGAGTTAGTCAAGTTTACCTTCTAGATCAGGAACTGGAACTTACAAAGGTGCATTGTTCCAAGGCCCCGTTAATACACATTAGGTCCAGCTATCATTTACTTATAATATTATGTCTAAGTGTTTCGTTCCTGGAACTTGGGCTGTTAAGTATCTTCACCATAACATGGAGGGCTACTTTTAAATTTTATACTAGCCTTTTTAAATTGGAGAAGATTCCAACCCTTACAAAAATAGCAGCTAAAGAACAGAGCTGGAAGAGTTGGTATTTAGGTATTGAAGATAAGCTGACTCATCTGAAATGCTCTAGGTCAATTCTACAGGGTAGAGGAGATAAGTTTATTAAGCTAGTAAACAAGAAACTGACTAGTTTTGACGGGAAGTTATTGCTGAGAGACGCAAATAGAAAACACTCTCCACTGTATATTTGTCTTTTCCATGCTCTTTTACTCTTTCTAAACATTTTTATTTCCCAATGCATAAATATAGAAGAATCTTTACATTGGCATGCTGTAATGCCCTTCCGACAGCAAAAATGGCAGGATAGTACTTAAAAATATCAGTTATAAATTGCTTATGTAAACATGATACAAATGAGGTAGAGTCATTAGTTTATGTAATATTCCACTGCCTTCTGTACAATAAACTGAGAGAGAAATATATCATCTCTTGGACAAGGAATTTAGATGAAACATCTGAGATCCAAAGGATATGTTTTCTTTTAAATGGCTCGTTACAAAAGTTAACCATCAACATAACGAAGTTTCTTTCAGCAGCATTTTTTAATAAAGGAGAAAAACTTCTCTTAGAGACAGTGGATGGCCTCTTTGGCTAATAAGCTTTAGGAACAGGAAACAAAGGTGCGTCTTGAACAAAGCTACAACTCTGGAAGACAGTTCAATGGGATATGAGCAGACCCTATTTAGTGGACTATCATTGCACTGGCCTATGGAAGGCCAAATGCATTGTGGCAGCCCATTATTTTTGGTAACTGATTAGCCAGAAAAGGAGACGTAGCAGAAAGCTACCTGGGAATTCTGCTAAGAGGGTCATTTATCAACATATGCCAGAAGTAACCAAAAGCCTTTAGTGTTCAACATTCACATTATTATTTTTCCTGTTAGAATGACAGAAGTGTTCATCTGTAAAATCTAAGTACAGCAGCATCAGATTCAATTGGACAACGTTGTTCCCTATCTGCCACTGTTTTATAGAAGCACAATCTTACAAAGGCTTCTGCTAAACCTTCAGTGAAATTAACAGGAGTTGCACAACAGCACAACTTTTGTTTTAACTGGTTTGTGACAGAAAACAGTCTGTGCTCATTACAATTTCCATCCTCTTACGCCAACCAAAGCAGATCTAATAGAAGATAGTGGCATGCCTATTTTATGCACCTGTTCAACTGGCTTCCATTTAAGCCCATCCCTTTTTCATTTAATCAGGTCCTGAAAAGCACACCTGGCAACATTAAAGCTGAACAGAAGACTTCGAGAATTCAGGTTATCAAGACAGCATATTCATGTACTGATTGTAACAACAGTCACCCTATATTTTAGTTGAAAGTCAAGAGCAATGATTGACAATTAACCAAGATAGAACAATTTCTCTCTTAGTCTATTTCACTTTTCATGAGTAAAACACTAGGCTGCCAACTTGGGTAAAGATATAAAAAGTACTCTGCCTTTTAATCAACTGCTCAGTTAAATATAAATAAATCAACCCATCACCAAAACCTTAATATAAAACAACCACAAATATAATGCAGCAAAGTATTAGATTAGGAATAAGGAGACCTAAGAACTGCATGCCCATTATTTAAAATCTGCCTTTCTCATTGATACTCAACCTGGATTATGCAGCATAAATCACAAGTGGATGCAATCAGTACAATGAAACATCCAATAAGCAATGTAATAGGACTAAGATTACAGAATCTGAAACAAAACATTAGACACTCAGGAGAATAAAAATGCCTTTTTAACAAGTGCTCTGAACATTCAAATTCACAAATTAAATTCTGTCCCACCAATAACCCCAATAAAGCTCATGAAACTGACGAGAACAATTAAAGCTTTCCCCTTATACAACAATGCCAAGACACAATATGCTATATAAGAAAGAACACCTGACACAACTATTCTTCCACAACAGTAAATAGACAATAGATCCTAGCCTTGCAAGACTGCCTCATCATCTCTTACCTCAAGAGGGCTGAGCCTGTCCCCTTACTTCTTTTACAAGGAGAAGCACCAGCAACAAAGTCTTCAGAGTCTCTGCTCTTGAAAATGGCACTTCCCACATGCAGCAACACAATCCTACTGTGGAACTAGAGACGAGTCATGCCCAAACCCAGTTTAAGTACCAAATCACCAGAACACAGCAAGTGGGAAAAGAAGAAACCTTGATTTCAACAGCTCTTTTTCATTCAGTTACATCATTTTGCAGGATGTCCCCAAAGGGCAGCTCTGCAATCAGCTAACTGGCCTTAACGGATACAGCCTGAAGCCTTGCACATTTTCAGTAGTTCATCCATCTCTAGCAAAATTATCAGATTAATTCGTTAAGACAAAAAACCCAGCTTGAATCTAACAGCAATTATTTATGCAATTTCCCATCCAGCAAAACCCTCCACTCTTATTTCAGCAGCTGTCTATTGCCTACGAACTCTGTGCATCCTGCTTTCCGGATATATTTTTGCCAGTGATTTTTCTTCTCCTCCAACTCTACCACTTTCAGCCATCGTAATACTTGAAGCCACTTTATGTTTATTTTTGAATGCAGGATAGAAATATTAAATGTATTTTTTCTTAATAAAATACTTAGATCAAACTGTCTGTGGCAAGGAAGAAATGCCTCAAGATGACTAGATTTATAACTCTTAGCAAACTAGCAGAAGAAAACACCAGGGTGTGCTTTACTATTTCACCTTTGAATTGCACACTGCAGCAGCTTTGGGCAGCAAAATGTTTTGGGTGAACCTCACACTGATCACTGGGAAACCCAAGCAACATTTTTAAATGCCTCCAGACAACTGCTCAGAGAGGCATCAACAATTCTTATTATGCATGACTTTCAAATATCTGTTTGCAGGACTGACCCTTTGGTGTCTGAAATATTTCCCCAGACATACTGACAAAGTATACATCTCTTTAGAACACATCTGGAGGAGGAAGGGGAAGTAATGGAATTCTAGAAATTTTAACAAGAGTATGATCATCTATCAAGAGATACATCTTACTTCTACTCTCTTCTAGAAAGCCAACTTTTAACACTTTTACCAGCAAGATATTTAACATTCTTCATTTACTAAAAAGGGGAAAAAAGAAATCTAGACAAATGAGTTAGATAAAGCATCTGGATTGGTTATCCTGGTCTGGAACTATTATACAATAATACATTTATAGAAAACAAAGTTCTAAATGAAGACCTGGAGATGGATCTATATGGTATTTCAAAGGACTCAAAAACATAATAAATCTATTATGATTTCTGGTCCGTTGAATATGGACACACAAAAACCACTTTAGGAGATTACAAAGCAACACCACAATGTCTTAAGATAAAATTCAAAGTGAAACCAAGTATTAACAGCAGCTTCTACTGACAGACTGTGCAAAATGCTGCATTTTTGAGTGGGTAGAATGCAGAAGCACAAAAAGGGTAATGACTAGCTGGAATTATACACAGAATTTTAGAAACATTTTTTTCCAAAAAAACCCAAAGTGATAGCTATGGCATTTTTCCTAACCTA
Organism: Gekko japonicus; assembly: GCF_001447785.1. Taxonomy (NCBI): domain Eukaryota; kingdom Metazoa; phylum Chordata; class Lepidosauria; order Squamata; family Gekkonidae; genus Gekko; species Gekko japonicus. The sequence goes on from NW_015161963.1 coordinate 136,386, forward strand.
CCTGTGAATTATCCTGAGGTATCTGCATGCATGCAGAGATATGAAGGCCAATTAAAAAACAGGCACAGGGGAGAAGGGAGAGGCCCCCTCCTCCAAATACCAGATATGGAAACTCTGGGGAAAACTTGTGAGTTTAGAAACAAAAGCTCTAACACTTACCTGCATTTGATGATGCTATGCTATTAAAGAGCCTGGTGGTATTATTTGCTATATATCCAAATATATCGCTGGCAATTTCTTTCTTTTTCATATTAGAGAAGTGTTTGTTTCCTGAGCTGTTACTACAGAAACAAAATTCCTGC
>NW_015161963.1:136724-151980 GCF_001447785.1 Gekko japonicus
TTTCTATATTCTTTTTTTTCGACACGGGGGGGGGGGGTGTGATGCACAGCTGCCTGGATTGTACTGATGGTTCTAGCCTCCAGCACCTCTTCCCATGCATACACACAAATAACAATAAACCATAACCTCCCCAGCTTTAACTGTTTCTACGCCACTTTGAAAATCCATGTTTGGACTCTAAAGGTAGATCAACATTTTAAGACCATTCCAGACACGTAGCCTTGTTAGTCTGAGGCAGCAACATAAAACAGGGGCCCAGTGTCACCTTGAAGACTTTACATTTTGTCAGACTATAAGGTGCCACTGGACCCTTCTTTTAAGGTAAAACTCTTCTGCACACACTTAACAAGAAAATAAGTGCTGCTGAATGAAGGCCAGGGCCCATCTAGTCCATCTTCCTGCTTCCAAGCAGTGCCCAGACAGTTGTCCTTCGGTAGCCCATAAACAACCCGGAAACCTTCCCTCTCCCCGGCTGCTTGTCGCCAGTAGCCGACCTTCCTGGCCAGGTCATCCAGTATGAAAGGCGAAGCTTTGAGGAAGGCATTGAGCTCCGGCACCTCTCACGACCCCCATCTCTCCCTTCCTTCAAACTGCCTGACCCATCCCGATCGAGGCTCCTCCCTTGGCAAGTGGACTGCTCAACCCACCCCCTCCTCTTCTCAGCCATGATTGGCCTAGGCAGGGGTCTCTCACCGGGAAGGGGGCCACCGCTGGCTCCTTCCGCGACTCAGAAGCCCTCTCACAGAAATGTCGGCCCCCAGCTCGACTGTCTTACTCCGCCTCCCGAGTTTACAACTGTCACCTGATTTTTTCTTCTACCGGAAGTCGGGCTATGTCGGAAGGGACTACTTCCAGAGTAGCACAAAGTGTCCGCTGTAAGGAAAGGTCCGCTTGGAGGCGGGAGCAGCCGCAGCAACTAGAGTTCTGACAGCTAAAGGGATCGCTTGAGAGAGATGAGAAACTTGTTGGTAGCATTACTGAGAGTTTAATTAATTTCAGTTGCCCAGAACCTTTGGTTTTTGAATGTGTACCTTTTGTTCTGAAATAATTTCCTGTATTAAAATGTTCGTGCATATGTGCAGAACTTATTTCTTTATCACGTTTTGATTTCTCAAAATAATTAGTGTTCCTTACTATTGACAAAAGGAGCTGCGGTGGCTCAAGTGGTTAAGACGCTGAACTGCAGGCTGTGGAAGGTCAGTAGTTCAGCAGTTCGAGACCCGAGTGTGCCGCATGACGGAGTGAGCTCCCGTCTCTAGTTCCAGCTCCTGCCAACCTAGCAGTTCGAAAGCAAGACATTGCAAGTAGATAAATAGGTACCACTTCAGTGGGAAGGTAACAGCGTACCGTGCGCCTTGGTGTTTAGTCATGCCGCCCACATGACCACAGAAACGTCTTCGGACAGCGCTGGCTCTTCGGCTTTGAAACGGAGATGAGCACCGCAACCCTAGAGTCGGATTCGACTGGCTTTCGAGCAAGGGAACCTTTACCTTTACCTTACTATTGACCAGTCAGCAGTATTTGGGATATAGTTTCTCTGCCCTAGGGCTATCTCCTTGTTTTGAAACTATTTTTGAGCTACTGCAGTTGCTGTAACGTGAAGCTACTCTTCAATGCTGTCCAGAAGCAACTCTGGACTCCCCAGATGTGTATGGGGGTGGGAGTCCTCAACATTCGCATTAATTTCAAGTACTTAATAGTACTCTGGCGCTCTACTGGGCCTCCTCTCAGTGGGTCAGAACTGCATTACCATCTAAGGACCAAATCTTGAAAGAGATAACATCTGTGAGTCTTTAACTTTAACTTGCACCGGATGAATGTTGTTGTATTTTATTGGTGTTCTGTTTTATTTTTTGTATATTGTATTTTAACTAAATTTGATGGAACCTGCCCCGATCCTGCTATGAGGGGAGGGAGGGGGGGAGCAAGAAAGAAAGATGATTACCAGTTGTTGGGGGTTTTTTGTGGTATTTTGTGTATGTGCTTGCAAGCCTGGAAGTCATGGTGACTTCTGCTGACTCCTAGTGGGGCTAAGACATTTCAGAGAGGTGGCTTATATTACCTGCCTCTATCTCTCGGCCCTGGTATTTCTTGGAGGTCACCCTTCTAAGTACTTGCTTAGCTTCCGAGATCGGGCTTGCCTGGGCTGTCCAGGTCCAGGGAAGGGCATTACCAGTTTTCTTTCCAACGAAGTTCAAAGTACTGGTGCTCATTGCAAAAGCCATTTTGGGGCATTGTCCAAAATATTTAAAAGAGTGTTTTGTTCCACATGTTTTCCAATTTACCAACATCATTAATTTGCTGGTGGTTACATTTCACATCAAGTGGCTGGCCACTTCAAACTGGTCTTTAGGTTACAGAGTCCAATGGGATTTCTAAGGATTTCACTGGTTTTCTGAGTGTACTGGACCTACTGAGCTAGATGTGTGTTGACTGCTAATTATAATTTGCTGGCTATGGATTTGGTTGTATCTTCTATTTACTACTGTATATGTAATTTCATTATTTACTGTTTTATTATGTTTTTGAGCCTTGCTCTGGAAACATTTTGTTATTAAAATGAGAACAATAAATTATCAAACCTATAAAACTACTAGTGTTATTCAACAGCTGCCCCTGTGTCTCAAGAAGAATTTCTATGTAGATATTTGATACAATAAACAAGTTGCCAGATTTCTTCCTTTCTCTCTTCCTTCCTCCCTTTCTTCCTCTGAAATCTTTATGGTAGAAATTCAGAAGGGGAAGGTTTCCGCATTATACATGCCAGGAAAAATGTTTGCCTCCTGACCTGGTTTTTGTGCAGACGTTAAAGGCACATATGAACCAGCCTTATCGGAGAGATAAAATTAATTTTATGATTATTATTTTTCTTGTGAGGCTGGAATTAAACTATTCCATAATGTGTGTTTGAGCCTTAAGCTCCTCCTCATGTATAGCTTGTTACATGGAAATAAAGCGGGCGGAGTATGGCACGTACTGCTACGTTTAGCTCTGGGGTACCTACTATACCTTCAAAGGCCAGGAGAGAGCGCACCAAACTAGGCCTGAACTACATCTCCCAGCATACTCTGATCCGGAGATTTTCAGCATGGCGGCGGCCACGGGTTCTTCAGACTCTGAAAGCACCGGCGACGAAGAGTGGGAGCGGTTTCGAGAAGCAGTATGGGACGAGGGGCCCCTGGTAGCGGCGGCTTCTCTGAAGTCTTCAGACGGTAGGGAGGGTCGAAAGGTCCTTGGTGCGGCAGCGAGACTAGAGAAAATAGCCGCACGTTCCTTGGTGCGGCCTTTTCATGTTCCTCCAGAAATAATGCATTTTGCCCCCACGAATGAGTGCATGAAATAATGCACAGGGCTTTTCAAAAATGTTGTTGTTCAGTCGCAGTCAAGTCCGACTCTTCGCGACCACATGGACCACATCAGGATTCAGGCCAGGCCCTCCGTCCTCTGAAGTTTGCTCAGTTTCATGTTCGTTGCATCGGTGACACTGTCCAACCATCTCATCCTTTGCCGTCCCCTTCTTCTTTGACCTTCAATCTTTCCCAGCATCAGGGTCTTTTCCAGTGAGTGCTCCCTTCTCATTTGGTGGCCAAAGTATTTGAGCTTCATCTTCATTATCTGGCCTTCCAGGGAACAGTAAGGGTTGATTTTTTTTTAGGATTGACTGATTTGATCTCCTTGCAGTCCAAGGGACTCTTCTCCAGCACCATAGTTCAAAAGAATCTATTCTTCGGCGCTCGGCCTTCCTTATAGTCCAACTCCCGCAGCCATACATGACTACTGGGAATACCACTGCTTTGACCATGCGGACTTTTGTTGGCAGGGTGATGTCTCTACTTTTTATCATGCTGTTTAGGTTTGCCATCGCTTTCCTGCTCTCCTCTTTTACTCTGAGCAAGAGGCTCTTTAGATCCTTTTCACTTTCAGCCATTAGAGTGGTATCATCTGCATATCTGAGGTTGTTGATCTTTTCCCCAGCAATCTTAATTCCCGCTTGTGATTCATCCAGGCCAGCATTTCGCATGATGTACTCTGCATATATATTAAATAAGCAAGGTGACAGTATACATCCTTGTCGTACTCCTTTTCCTATGCTGAACCAATCAGTTGTTCCGTATCCGGTTCTAACTGTCGCTTCTTGGCCCTTATACAGGTTTCTCAAGAGACATGTGAGGTGGTCTGGTACTCCCATCTCTTTAAGGACCTGCCATAGTTTGTTGTGATCCACACAGTCAAAAGCTTTAGCATAGTCAATGAAGCAGAAGTAGATATTTTTCTGGTACTCTCTTGCTTTCTCCATAATCCAGCGAATGTTGGCAATTTGATCTCTAGTTCCTCTACCTCTTCGAAACCCAGCTTGTACTTCTGGTAGTTCTCTATCCACGTACTGTTGAAGCCTAGCTTGTAGGATCTTGAGCATGACCTTGCTAGCGTGTGATATGAGTGCAATTGTGCGATAGTTTGAACATTCCTTGGCGTTGCCCTTCTTTGGGATTGGAATGTATACTGATCTTTTCCAATCCTGTGGCCACTGTTGCGTTTTCCAAATTTGCTGGCAAATGGAGTGCAGCACTTTAACAGCATCATCTTCTAAGACTTTGAATAGCTCAGCTGGAATACCATCACCTCCACTAGCTTTGTTGTTAGCAATGCTTTCTAAGGCCCATTTAATTTCACATTCCAGGATGTCTGGCTCGAGGTCTGTGATTATACCATCGTGGTTGTCAAGGACATTGAGGTCCTTCTTATATAGTTCTTCTGTGTATTCTTGCCATCTTTTCCTAATCTTTTCTGCTTCTGTTAGGTCCCTACCATTTTTGTCCTTTATCATGACCAGCTTTGCATGGAACATTCCCTTGAGTTCTCCAATTTTCTTGAAGAGATCTCTAGTCCTTCCCATTCTATTGTTTTCCTCTATTACTCTGCATTGTTCATTTAGGAAAGCCTCCTTATCTCTCCTTGCTGTTCTTTGGAAATCTGCATTCATTTGGGTAAATCTTCCCTTTTCACCTTTGCCTTTTGCTTTCCTTCTTTCCTCTGCTATTTGTAAAGCCTCATCAGACAGCCACTTTGCTTTCTTGCATTTCTTTTTCTTCAGGATAGTGGTGATTGCTGCCTCCTGTACAATGTCACAAACCTCCGTCCATAGTGCTTCAGGCACTCTATCAAATCTAGTCCCTTAAACCTATTCTTCACCTCTACTGTATATTCATCAAGGATGCGATCTAGGTCAAACCTGGATGGCCTAGTGGTTTTCCCAATTTTCTTCAGTTTAAGTCGGAATTTTGCAGTGAGTAGCTCATGATCTGAGCCACAGTCAGCTCCAGGTCTTGTTTTTACTGACTGTATGGAACTTTGACTGCAAATTATATAGTCAATCTGATTTCGGTGTTGCCCATCTGGTGATGTCCCTGTGTAGAGTCGCCTCTTAGGTTGTTGGGAAAGGGTGTTCGCTATAACCAGCATCTTCTCCTGACAAAATTCTGTTAGCCTTTGCCCTGCTTCATTTTGTTCTCCAAGGCCAAACTTGTCATTCCGGTTAACTTTTGACTTCCTACTTTAGCATTCCAGTCCCCTATGATGATGAGGACATCGTTTTTTGGTAGTAGATTTATGAGGTGTTGTAGGTCTTGATAGAACCAGTCCACTTCAGTCTCTTCTGCATCAGTGGTTGGGGCATAGACTTGGATTACTGTGATGTTAAATGGCAACCTAATCCAGTATCTTTACCAAGAAAACCCTTTACAAAATAGCCCTGAACAAATGGCTTGGTGGCGCGCTGATTTTATTCATCTCCTTTGCATCCAAGTCCATTCTTGCTTTTAGACACAAACCCCAAAAGTAAAAAAGAATCAACAACAAGCAGTAGAGACAGAAAAACAGTAGCAAAGGTGGGGTGGGGGGGTAGCAACCTAGGCCTATCCAGTTTGGTGTAGTGGTTAAGTGTGCGGACTCTAATCTGGGAGAACCGGGTTTGATTCCCCACTCCTCCACTCGCACCTGCTGATGTGACCTTGGGTCAGTCACAAGCTCTGGCACAGCTGTCCTTGAAAAAGAGCAGTTTGTGTCAGAGCTCTCTCAGCCCCACCCACCTCACAGGGTGTCTGTTGTGGGGAGGGGAAGGGAAAGGAGTTTGTAAGCCGCTCTGAGACTCCAAGTGAAGGGCGGGGTATAAATCCAATCTCCTCCTCCTCTACTCGGAAGGCCTAAATTTGGTGTAGTGGTTAAGAGCGTGGACTCATATCTGGGAGAATCAGGTTTGATTTCCCAGTTTTGTCTTCTCCACAGGCAGCCAACTGGGTGACCTTGGGTCAGTCACAAGTTCTCTCAGAGCTGTTCTCTCAGCCCCATCCACCTCACGGGGTGTCTGTTGTGGGGAGGGGGAGGGAAAGGAATTGTAAGCCGCTCTGAGACTCCTTTGGGTAGTGAAGGACGGGGTTTAAATTCAGTCTCCTCTTCTTTTAATCGTCCATGGGACTGCAGCCTTATAATGCCTAGGTATGTCTAAAATTTTCAGGGGGCAACATAGAACTAAGCAATGAGGTGGTCAGAGTCTGTTGTAATACCAATGAGCTCACTTCCCTCAAAAAAGAAGGTACCCAAAGCAAAATCTCTTTGGGAGGTCTTAAAGACTAAGGAGCTTTTGTTTATTGTTAGGAAACCTAGAAGAACCGTATTGGATTACACTTATGCAAATGTTCTGTAGCATCTGCACAGGTCGTGATTATCTCCTTAAAAAAACTCTGACCAACCATGTCACTGCTGCCTTATTTGCAATTATGGCCTCCTGAACAAACATCACCATACATCATTTAAATTGGTTCTAGCTGTATCTTACATACAGGGGTGTAGCCAGAAACTTTTGGTTGGTGGGGCGTGGGGAAACCTGGGCGGGAAACTCTGGCTCCGCTGTGACCTCTAGTCCTCCTATAGCCTTTCAGTTGGAGAGACTCAATTCTGGGCTGCTTTTCTCTGTAAGCTGGGGGGGTGGGGGAATCTCCGATTCTGTCTCGCATTTTGCAGTTTTATTTTAATGTGTTTGCATATTTAAAAAACTATTTTTTGGCCTGGAAAAAAAGAAAATGACACTGAAGCCTCCCTGACTCTGCCTGATGTCATTTTGGAACCCGCCTGTGCATCTCACGTTTCTAAAAAAACCTAAATTGATTTTTTAAAAATGTCCAATGGGGCAATGCTCATCTGTGGGGGGGGCATTGCCCCCAATCCCCCCCCCCCAGTGGCTACGGGTCTGCTTACATAGGAGTCTGAAGGTGACCTGGGAACTAAGGAATTGGCCAAGAACTAAAGCAGGCTGTCTTGCAAACGCCAGGGCCATATTAACATCACCAATCTTTTGTCAAGCTGTTACAGAATACTTTTCTCTGTTGAGTCTCTCATTACATGTTGTGGTGAGGGTGGGTGAGTGACCTGATTTTAACCATTGGGTGAAAACAGCCACTCTAGGATTCTGAATCATTGCCTGTATTCTTCATGTGATCCTTGGCAGATATTGTGTTTATGTTCAAGAGCAACTCATTAATGCTGAATATTTTGTTTAAAGTGAAGTATTTCTAACTTTGATTTTTAAAAAACTTTTTTGTGTCAGGTGACTTCTCAGAGAGCAAGATGCCATCAGTTGTATCTAGTATCAGGTACCTTTCATATTCTACAGTTGACTAAACATCAAGATTCTAACCATATCTATTGGAAGCTGAAAATGGTACATTCATTAGAAACACTAGTGTACAGGCCTCCTGGGGTCGTTCATCCTCTCTGAATGTATATTTGAATACTTTCCCCATATATGTGTCAAATCCTGGCACACAGAAAGTTAAAGCATTGGGAGAGGGAAGACTGTACTTCCTGGCACGTTGACTTTTCTAAGGACTTTAATCAATTAAACATACATTCGGAAGCAAGGTATTCAGAGGTGGACTGCTGCTGAACACAGAATTTCCATTTCATTTTTGAACTTAATAGCAATTGATACACCTATGATTCATGAATTTGTCTTGATGTCTTAAAACCATTGGCTTAGATCGAGATTAATTTGTCAGTTTCCACTGTCGCCGCCACCTGTATTATTCTCAGGGTCTCATATCCCAAACATTTCATGGGAATCAAGAGGAAGGGGGTATAAAGTTCCATTTTCCTGATAAAAACCTTAGTCTGGATCCAACCCATCAGTTTCATGTAGAGAAGAAGAAGAAGAAGAGATTGGATTTATACCCCGCCCTTCACTACCCAAAGGTGTCTCAGAGCGGCTTACAAACTCCTTTCCCTTCCCCTCCCCACAACAGACACCCTGTGAGGTAGGTGAGGCTGAGAGAGCTCTTGACAGAAACTGCTCTTTTTCAAGAACAGCTCTTATCAGAACTATGGCTTGCCCAAGGTCATCCAGCCACGTGCAAGTGGAGGAGTGGGGAATCAAACCCGGTTCTCCCAGATTAGAGTCCGCGCACTTTAACCACTACACCAAACTGGGTCAGGCAGGATTTTGACTCTGGGCCTTTTAAACATGTTAAATCTAAAATGGAGCAGGTGGATACCTAATTTTAGTTGCTGAATGTGAAGCCAGAACCTTCACACTTGTTATTGCCAACAGTGAAGAGCTCCAGGATTATCTCTTTAAACTGAATGAATGAACAACAATGTGGCAAATGAAGTTCATTGTAGGCAATGCTTCCTCTAAGCTGTGGAGTCTTGTGAGCAAAAATTCTACTTTGCGAGCTACTGGCATTAAAGTTGTGAGTGAGCGATTTGGCTACTGCATAAATTAGTTTGCTCTGGAGCCATCCTTCCTGAGCTAAGACAAAAAATCTGTGAGCTGGAGGCTAAAACTCTGTCAGCTACCTCACAGTAACTCAGCTTAGAGGGAACACTGTAGATAAGTGCAAGGTGATGCACTAGAACTTGAGGATACCCAATGAAGTTGAAGGAATAGGCTTGACAAAGGAAGTACTTTTTAACTCAGTTATTAAAATGTGGAATTTACTGCCAGAGGATGTAGTGATGGCCACAAGCATGGATGATTTAAAAGGGGATTAGATAAATTAATGAAGGATAAATCCATTAGTAGCTACTAGCCATGGTGACTAAAAGGAACCTCCATATTCGGAAGCAGTAAACCTCTGAATACCAGTGCCAGAAGGCAGCATCAGAGGAAAACCTTGGCCTCTGTGCCCTTTTACTTGACCCTGCAGGGCAACTGGTTGGCCTCTCTGTGAGACAGGATGCTGGACTGGATGGAGCAAGGCTATCTTTATGTCTGTACCCCCTTATAGATGAACTTTCTTTTAACTGCCTACCTGTTCAGATTGCTCCGTATGATGAAACTTGACTAACAGAGATGTATTTTCATGAGATCCTTAACAGATGCCCAAATTTATAATCCATACATTTATAATATTTTAAAAAATTAATACCAATGATTACCCTGGCAATTTAGAAATATTTACAAGTTAATGACATTCCAGAAATTAATCAGTCCTTACTGTGGGGTACAATGTAAGCTAGCTTAGGAAGATTCTACAGTGTCTTATCAATAGAAAATTGGTGGGGGAAATGCTTTTAGAGCTGGAAAGAAGTTAGTGATTTATAGATTAAAACAAAAAAAATAGATCTATCACCTGTAGCATCAAAGTTCCTCAGGGACAGTTCCACAAAGACACAAAAGCCATTAATAAACAATTCCAGGAATTTTATTCCAACTTTACAAAGGTGTCATTAATCCTCAAAAAGACTGTTGCTGAGAAAGGTTGAAATGTCGGGGCTCTCGAGACACAGCAGGAAATGTCTTTGGGCTCCTGTTACAGGGCCTGAAATAGAGCAGACAATAAAATGGATGAAAGCAGGTAAAGCACCTGGCCCTGCTGTCTTTTGTATGGAATGGTATAGAGTTCTAATAGATATCTTTTCACCAGTGCTAGCAAAGTTAGCCTCAGAAACCATACCAGAGAGTAGTTTGAGGCTAGTACATCAATAAAACTGAAACCAGGATGTGACCCCTCAGCCAAGTGCCAGCTAAGACCAATCTTCTCTCTTATAAATGTAGATGCCAAATTTTTTACTACCCTTCTGACCAACTGGCTTACCACGATTTAACACCTAACACATGGGATATGTTCCCAAATGGCAAGGAGCAACAGATTTTCTTAGACTCCAGTTCAACATATTAGCTGTTGCTGATCAAAGCCCCTCCCTGGCCAGAGTCATTTCCATGGATGCAGAGAGGTTCTTCACCTGCATTAACAGGAATGTCTTAATGGGGCACCTTAATGGTGGGGTAGCAACCTGTCCTATCCAACTCCCATGCAAAAGCAATTTCACAGATTATTCTTCACACAGTGTCTGCCTCGTGCACGATAACAAATGACCTTAGATGCAATCCATTCCTCTTCAGTGCAGTATAAGACAGAGAAGCCCCTTGCTTCTCTGACACCCCTCCCCATCTCTTAGCACATACCATATGGCAGATACCCAGAATTGAAAACCGAAAATAAAAACTGGCTGTGCTGATGTCAGTAGCCATAGAAGGGTGTAACTCCTGTTACCTGTTTACCTGGAAGACAAATAATTTCAAATGAATCCTTTCCACTAATTTACTCATAACAGAGGAGGCCTGTTTAGGGGTGCTCCCTAACAGGTCTATACTTTCCTAGCTACTCCATGGAACTCTTTTAAAACATTTAGTGCCTCCATCTCTTACACTGGAATTGGTGCCAATGGATATGGAGATAAAACGAATGCTTCCTGTCTGTCCTTAGGGAATTGTACTAAGGCTGTCACTAAACCAATTTATTTTTTTCTTTAAACTTCTGGTTGGCTCATTCCAGAATTTTAAGAATATATTCCAGTTTCTCTAGCTTTTTTTAAACAAGGGCCACTGTTTTCTACCAGGCTTCAAGCCAATTACCATTTGTTTGTGTCTTCTTCTTAAACAGACATAAGGTCAGCAATCGTGGGCAGGATCAGAATGAACTGCAGACCACTCCAGAATTTCGAGCACATGTTGCAAAGAAATTGGGATCCATCCTGGACAGGTATCTGCAACTACTTCCCAAACTTCAGCTCTTTGTTGTGAGATTAGAGGTTTATTGAGGGCTTTCTCCAGATGTAACAGAGCAAAACGTCTGTCAGTAGAAATTGCCTTTTCATGGGAAATCATAAGGCTGCTGCTGCTTACACTGCAAATTGTAGACCCCTTTTGTGCAGAAGGAACACCCTTGTCTGGAGAGAAGTGAGACAGGACTTGAGGAGTGCAATACATGTGCCTTTTTCCAAGATGCCTTGTTTATGGCAAAGTTCTGGAAGTGCTGTTAAGTTTGTAGGTCTTCTCTTGGTGTTAGTTTTGTGCATGATGTGGCTTAGGTAAATCATTATGCATGGAGTTAGTTACCCAAGGGTACCTTTCTTTTTAAAATAAGAAGCTGGGCTCCAACACCTGATCTTTTGGTTCCCTACCAGACCCCTCTTTTAAGACCTCACCTTGCCTCATTGTAGTGCAGTGGAAGTTGGACAGAACCCCTCAGCAGATTGTGCCCTATAGGCCACATTTTAACTGCCCCACTGGCACTCAAAATCTGCTGTTTGAAGTGGCCCTCTGCCTACCTCTGCATGAACTGGGCATTATTTATCCATTGTAAAGCCAAGTAAGAATTGCTGGAAAAGGAGTGTTGTGCATGTTATTTAATATTAACCTAAACCTTCACAATATTATGTTGAAATCATGCTCTTCCCCTTAAGTTCGATCACCATCTTGGAGGAAGTGTTGGTACATGTGAAGACTTCCACAAAAGCCTCAGAGACTGATGATGACGGTGAGTTCCCTACTAGATTTGCATTTGCTGCTTGTCTTTATGCCAGTCCTGGTGTTATCCTGCTTCTCCCTGCATCCTGAATATCTGTACATCAGGAACTCCGGGGAGGCTCTGCACTGGGGTTGTAGCATAGCCAGTGAATGCTCTGTGGCTGAGTATGCTGGGGCCTCGGGCACAAAAGGAATGTATACATACAACATCAGCCTCTGTGACTGGCTAGAGCAGGTACAGCTGCAATGACTGATGTTGGAGTCTCTGGGTTGTGGAGCATTGTGGAGCAGAGGTCCATCGGTGGCTATTAGCTACAAGGTATAGATAGGGACTCTGGGGCAAGGGATGCTCTGTATTCCCAGTGCTTGGGGGGGGCAACAGTGGGAGGGCTTCTAGTGTCCTGGCCCCCCTGATGGACCTCCTGATGGCACCTGGTATTTTTGGCCACTGTGTGACACAGAGTGTTGGACTGGATGGGCCATTGGCCTGATCCAACATTGGCGTCTCTTATGTTCTTATTGTGGGGAGGGCGGGGTACAAATGAGATTAGTAAATAAATGAAATAAATTTGAGTACAGTAGTTCCTGGTGTGGGCCTGATTTATTGGTTGCATTAATTTCTTCTCCTCCTTCCCCCCCTCTTTTTAATGGATTAGGCTTTCGTTTCTTTTCCTCATCTATCCCAGGAGCCAGTGAAAAGCCAGAACCTTCACCCTTGCAAAGCAGACAACTGCAGCATTCCAGCTCCAGGTGAGACATTACTGTGGTGTGTTTGTCCCTTAGAGGCTGTTGTAGAGAGAGTGAGTGTGAATGTAAAATCTCTATTACACAAGTCAGGTTGGAGGCCGCCAGTGATGGGACTTGCCTTCTAAGGGAGTGCCACCATTCTGCGCACATTGTAGAGATGCCTCTGTACTGGCTTTGTAGGGTTTCCTGGGCTCGTCAAAATGCTATTTTTGACCTTTAACGTACTGGATGGGTCCCATGGCAAAAAGAGGTCATCATCTCACACTGTTGCCCAGCTGAGAGCACCGTGCCCATTCATATACTAAGTTTAGATAATGAAGATACTGGGGAAATGCTTCATAGCTTTTTTTTGCTCTTCCCTTGGAGCACCATTTCTCAGACTGGGGTCTGCAAAGTTATCCAGAGGGTCCTTGAGCCCTCTATAAGGACAGAGTAGGCCCATTTTGTGCCCATCAGATGGACATGGAAACAACCCTCTCAGTTTTCTTCTAATGAGGGCAAAGAACTCCCTGCCTTAGAGGAGGAGACAGAATTGGCTTCCATGTCTTTTTGAATGTAGAACGTTCACAGAGCTGCCACTGCCCGCAGAAACCACACTCCCAAGATCATTTCAGAGCACTACTAGAAATGTGTTGATTGGTTGCTGGGACCTGATCACTCAACTCAAAGAACTCTTATATGAGTTGAGTGATACCAAAGGAGGTACAGTTATAATGCAGTCACCAAAGTTACTTACGTATAAAACTGTTTTTCACTCTTATTTTCCCATGTAAAGGATTTGAGCATAGAGATAGATGATGCCAATTTGTGTCAATATACAATAACAGCCAATCTTGGTTTCCAGCTGAATACCAAAAGTTCAAGATTTGTGTGATGTCAGTCTTTTTCTATTTCTGTAAGCAATTCAGCAAACTTTCCCAGGTACTTGCTATCTCTGTTCAGCTGGATGCTGGCTGGAAGTTATTAATCAGCTAGGAAGTTTCTTGCTGGCTCCAGCACAAAGTTCCTTCCAATCAAAGGGTGAGCTTGATCAGGGCTTGGGTCACAACCTTTGGAGTTGGGGTCATATAGAATCAGCCACCCTGTTAGACTTGACCTTGTAGTCATGTGCAGACAATACAATACTTTTTACTTAAACTTGCTCATAAGACGTAGTGGGTAGGGGTCTCATATTATTTTGGAGATGCAAGGGGGTGGAGGCCTCCCTGAGACATGAATGCTTGCTGCACACACTTTGAAAAGGGGCCAACGGCAGTGAGGAAGGGAAGGATTTGGGAGTCTGATAAAAATATTACAATGAAGTTCTCAGGTTGAGAACTGCTGTCTTGAAGCATTTCCAGAGCAAAGCCCTGAGCTTCATTGGTTGAGGCCTTGCAATGGTTGCCATGGAATTTACAAATTCAGGTGTACAAATTCATAACATTTGATATGACATACATCAAGGGTGTTGGTTTTGATCTTTTGGGTTTGAATATCTAAAAACATATTTGTAGCTAGCTCGAGTCCTTTAGACATATTAATTTAAGTCTGTTAATGTTCCTATAAATGGGAAGAGAGCCAGATTGGCTGCTGAACCACACAAGTAAAGAGGTACACCCCAGGATCTCTTTACAGCAATGGAGAGCTCCTGTGTGAGAGATGTCAGGGCACCCACCCCAGACAGAATCTTTTTCTGGTCCAATTCACACCATCTGCACTCAACTCAGATATCCTGTGAAAACAAATCACATGATGTCTTGTGTCCCCAGGATAATCAGAATCCCTTGAATTTTGTTCCTCTAGTTTCCCCTCTCCCATAAGTTTCTCCTCCCCCAAGTCTTCTCTTGGCTGTCTCATTGTTTCATTAGCCTGTAAAATGCAGCTTCCCTTGGCGACCACATGTCTTGTTTATTCAGTTGGATTGGATTGGCTTTTCTAGTTCGTAAAGTTTGGAAAACTGGTTTTCATAGAGTAGGTGTCACATACGTTACAGCCACAAGAATATTTCTACCCATATGGGATCTTTCTATCTGTCAAGCTTAGGAGTTTGGAGCACCCAAGAAATTTTATTGTTGTTGTTGTAGTTGGATTTCACAGCTACTCCATCCCAAGGGGTCATAGTTCTTACCAAAATTTGGTAATGTTTTGTAGGGTGGAAAGGAGATACAATATGGCAAAAAACTTTGCAGCCCAAAATTGCTCCTTCCTCTGGTTAGACTGCAATATCTGTATACAACTTAAACTTGCCTACATTTGCTGTGGTCACATACTCCTGTGTGTACTGGGTTGTGTGTGCCAAAGGAGCAGCCTGGAATCCTCCCAAACTCTGTACACCCTTGAAATGCATAGTATCCAACTACGCAGGTTGCCCTGAAATTCTGATGTACATTTTTAGTGAATGTGAAAGGAACAGGTTTCACTCCTCAATTTGCTTGTTAACTCTTCCAGTGAGACAGATGAAGACCAAGAATGGCAGAGATGCCAAGAGGCTGTTGTGTCAGCAGCAGACATCTTGAAGCAAAGTGGCCTGCAGGCACCGCTCCTGGAGCTCAGCAATGGCCACAAGTGTGAAACCACAGAGTCCTGCCAGAAGAAGAAGAAGAAGAGAAGGAAGAAGGCAAAAGTGAAAGAAGAGAGTGACAGTGAGCAGGGCATAATAGAAAAGCCACGTAAGAACAAGGTCAGCGTGCGGACTGAGAAGCCCTCATGCCTCAGCGGGGTGCA
>NW_015161963.1:152026-188695 GCF_001447785.1 Gekko japonicus
TGGTGATCAAGAAAAAGAAGAAGAAAAGAAAGAAGATGGAAGCAAGGACAGAATGAGAGTGCCATCTATCACTCTCTGGCAGAATATGACTCTTAACAGTGTGTTTCATAGTCAGAGGAAAAGCAGTCGTGGATCACTGTGTTTTATAACCTGAAAAAGACTGGGGCCTGCCCTTACTGTGTGGGACATTTATTTTATGATAAGAGCTCTCTTGTGAATGTTTTGACATTGAAGGAACCTGCATTCCAGTCAAGTTTTGAGTAGTATATCACAACGTCCAGAGATGACTGTCCTGAGCTCCGTCTTTTCATCCTGTGATGGAAGTCCCATGACCCAGAACAGCCTGTACAGAGCAGCTGAGTATCGGGCTTGCTGGGTATTTTTTTTTTTTCTTTAAAATAAGTTTTGAATGTACAACAGGTAAAATGATCCAGGAGTTCATCTTGTTTCCTTGCAAATATCCGTGACAATTTGGAAAAAGGAAGGAGACACCAGCAAAAAAGAAGTAGGATTTTAAAACAAGCAATTTTTTAAAATCACAATGAAAACATATGCTGTTGAACTGTAACACAGAAAAAAGGTTTGGCTTGCTGGGTATTTGACAGCCCTACCTGTCCAGGCATTCCTAAGCTGCTGGACGGGTGGTTTATGGGGTCCCTCAGCATACATGACTGGCTGGCTGCCTTAGGTTCATCTTGGTGAATCACAGATTGTGAAGGCTTGAATAGGAGTGTTTGTCAGATAAACTGATCCCTAAGCTTACAACTGTGGAAAAGTTCTGGGAACTCAGTTTCTCTCCCTCTCATAAGATCTAGTGTTCTAGTTCTGCTGTCATTTTAGAGTTGGCTCTTCATCTCCCCATCACCACTCAGATTTAATTCACATGCTAGTAAACCTATGAAAGTCTGAGAAAAGTGTTGTCTCTTAGTCTCCTTCAACACAGAGGAGCAACCTTGCCCTCTCTTCCATTCTTCTTTGCCATTGATGATACAGCATGCATAACTGCTTATTAGCTCACAAGAAAGACCAATTTCAGTGGTGAATCAAGTGTCCTTAGGTTTGGAAGCTAATTTTTTCAGCAGCAATATTCCAGATGGTTTACATCACTTAAGGCAGGGATGGCCAACTTCAGTATTATTGAAGGCCTCACTAAACTGGCAACCAAAACTATATTTTGCCAAATTTCTTCAAGTTCTTAGGCTCTGTAATGTAGTTGGGACTGTCAAGAAAGAATATGTGTCATGGTTAATAGAGCACATATGCTCAGGCATGGCCAAGGTGTGGCATGCAAAATGCAAAGGGAGATACATTGTTAAAATGTGGATTAGCTCTGTGTCTTGCAACTGGAAAATCTTTTTTTCTCTTAGAAGTGAAACTAATGTTTTAGTACATAATAGTTAAAAATTGATAGGGTTGAGGCCAGATAAAATTGGTTTGGGGCAGCATCCCCCCCTCCCCTGGAGCTTCCAGTTATCCGTCCCTATTTTATAGAATTTTTCTGTCCACAGGAACAAATTCCATTCCTAGCTGTAGTCTCACAAATGCTGTCCAACTATAACTGCATTTCCTTGGGAACATTTTCAAGAGCTGCATAATCCCTGGGAAAGGCAGAAGATAGCTTGTTAAAACCTTGTACTGCCAATCAACAAAAAAGCATAGGGCATATTGCCTTCTATAGTGGCAGTGATGGATAGTTATGTCATTCTTAATCGTCTGCCAATCAGACACACTGGGAGAGGCCTTTGATTTCCCCTGACAGCTATTGGTGTCTCCCTAAGGAGCCCTGCTTTGCATTTAGTACAATAGGGGGCCTGGGAGGAAGCACACAGGAAAGAAAATCCCTTCTCCCCCGTTTTCCTCCCTGCCTCTTGCTCTTCTTGATCACCCAGTTTCTCCCATTTCCACTCTTCCGCAACCTCCCAATTGCCTGTTCCCACCCTGCTGGCCATTGTGCAGTTTTATTTCTGTAAGATCTGTACTTGTGCAAATGTAGCTGGGGGGGGGGGGAGAAATAACCCCAAAAGCTGAACTTTGTTATGAACGAGCAAAATACACAATGGTCTTGTTGACAGAATTTCCCCCCTCCTTTTGATTTACTGAAAATTAAATATATTTACAGGATAAAGCAGAACAGGCAACTCTGGTTTTTACAGAGGACTCCAGTGACTGTAAGAAACCTCTGGTAATTCAGGAGACCTCACTGTAATTAGAAACATTCTGGTCTGGAGACTGATTTTCACTTTTTGGCACTTGAAACAGGCAGAGACTACCATTTGCAGAGTATTGCTTTTGTTTTAATTTAATTTGCTCCCTTTTTCCTTTGTGCTTGTAGTGTTTGCTATTTTCCTTCTCTGGCTTTTTTCTTTCAGTGCTTTGGATGTGAAGAGGTTTTATTTTCATTTCAGTAGCAAAATAGTCTTGGCTTTTCTTGCAGTAGATATCATCACTGAGGTCAAGAGTTAGGCTGATGTGTTGTCCCTACCCAAAACAATTAGATTAATTGGAAATGTAGATTCTGTAGTTTGGAGGTGGCGTAATTCTGCTCTAAAACTCAGAAAGTTAGTGCTGCTTTTGATGAAAACCGTACACTAAGCTAAGCTTTTGGCTTTTCCCCTCCTTGCCTATATGGATGATACACCTTTCTAAGAAATTGGTTGGAGGGAGATGGAATTATGTACTGTGAAATTCTAAGTTTCTGTGATTAGGAATTCCTAATTCTGCATTTGTTACAAATTTAACATATGCATACTCCTCTTTAGGTTGTTGCTTTATTGGACTATTCTGCAGTATTTGAAAGGTATTTGTTGCCGATTGGAGGAGGCAGCTTGGGGTTTATACAACTCTGGGAGAGAATAGCTATGGAGGAATGCATGTTGTGTGAAGCCTCACCCAAACCTCCTGGTAGCTCAGTTAGTACTCCTGACTCAGAAGCACTTATAAGGGTATAACTTTACCTACTCTGACCCATTACTTCTTCTGGTGTTCTCGTAGCTTCCTCCTTAGTTGGTACTGCTTCAGTGTATCAGCTCAAATCACTGTGGGTTTGAGGCCTGACAAAAAGAAATAGCAGGAATAAAAACCCATGTCATTAGGCCTGTGACTGAAAATATCACGTCCTGGACATATGCTGTGTTCTGCCACAGCTCAGAGCAGTGATTTGTTTTGCAGTGCCTGCCCAAAGGAGAAGGCACATGGCTTGTCACCTGCATTAATGTGTGTGAAGGAGGACCTTCTTTTCCTGCCACTGTATGCCAGCCTTCCTCTTTTTCTGCAGCAGCCGCTGTTAGGCTGACTGCCTTCTCTTTGCCCTGTTGAAACAATGAAAACTGATCTCCGCTCTTTTCTTAGTCCTATCTTGAAGAGAGTTTTGCTGCAGAGCGAAGAATATTGCCCATGTTTTCTGTCTGTTTGCAAAGACTCGTGGCAGTGTGTGCTTCAGCTCTCTCCCTATACATATATTTGCATCTGGCTCAAGTCTCTTCCAGGGCTTGGGCTGTGGAATGGGCCACTGTATGCTGCAAGTGGAGGAAACAGAAGAAACATCTGCTCAGATGGGTGTTTGCTGGTCCTCCCTCCTCCATGGGAAGCATCATCAGGTGAGGCTTGGAGCTCCATGCACTTTACTCTTTAGGATCAACTATCCATTTGGTCACCGTGGTTACTGAGTGGAGGATGCCATCTGTGTTGAGATGAAAGTCTCTATAACACCATGAGTTGATGGTAGCAAGTGGCTGTGACTGTTGGTGGAGTCAGAGGTCTGGTAAAGTACCAGGTTGCTGGAGGAGACTTATGGGGGATGGGATGGGGAAGAAACACATGATGTGAATTTACCCACAGGAACTTTTCCACTAGAGACCTTCACTTTTTATCCCCCCCAAAGGATTAGTTAATACCCCTCCCAAAACCAAAACTGAAACTGGGTTAACAGTTAAGGCTGTTAAGGTTTACAGTTACAGGTTAACAGTTAAGGCTGTTACCTCCAGAAAAGAATAGCTATGTGAAAGGGATAGAACTTTCCACTGGAGAAATCTGCCTGTGAATGCACTGTGAGGCCTAATGAGCTACCAAAGGCAAGGTGGTGTTTGAGAAATGAGGAAAGAAGCTGTACGTGTTTGGTAAGTTTTGGGAAGATCAAAAGAGCAATCAATGAGGTTCCCTCCTTTTGGTTATGAAAGTGAATGATAGGCAAGATAAGTTTGGGGTGACAGAGAGGAAGCAATCCTAAACAGGTCTGCTTGGAAGTAAGTCCCATTTTTATTCAACGTGGCTCACCCCCAGAAAAGTATTCTTAGGACTGCTGCCACAGTGTGGCACTGGGACCTTAGAGGGCTGAGTTCAAATCCGCACACAACCATGAAACTCCGTAGGTATTCATTGATCAATCGTTATCTCCATCTATCTAGCATGTTTTCATCCCTCCCTCCCTCCAAGGAGCTCTGAGTAGTTAATAATTTTGTTTTCCTCATTTTATCTTCACAACAACACTGTAAGGTAGATTTGCCTGGAGGAAAGTGACTGGCCCAAGGTCACCAAGATCCTTGTTTGACACTCAGATCACCACACCAGACTGGCTCATTGTAGTTATGACAATAAAGTGGAATCATCTTGGGGACACTACCCTGCATTTCTTGAAAAGTATGGCTATGTACAGCTACTGATCTAGGTTGAGGATAGTTGTGGGGGGGGTTGATTGCTTTAGAGACAGAAGCTTTAGAAGACGTAGAAGTAAGTACTTCTGAACACAGAACTGATACAGCCATTCCTTGCTTTTGGACAATACATGGAAACACTGGTTTTGACTTTGGTTTCTCTAGTGAGGATTAGGCTTAGCATGCAATGGCAAAATATAGTGAGAGTGCAATATTAAGGACTAGAAATGGAACAGAAGACAAGAACAGAAAGCCCACTGTGCTATTAGTTGGGAAAGGACATTGTTTGGTGGGAAGCGGCAAACATATGCTCTGAGACATTAGTACTCTTACCTGCAGGACTAGAGGAGAGACGGTGGCTTGGCGGAAGGTGCTGGATGGCGGCCTCTTGGTTTTGTAAGTGGATGGTTGAGGCTTGTGCTGGCGGCGTGTGGATGCCAGTCTCTGCGTGGGTCTCAGAGTCTGATGTAAACACCTGGGGGAAATTCACAGAAAATTTGGGCTGTGCTAGACTTTGGAATTATTTTTGATCCTCCCACTATGGATCTCTGCAGGTTGGGTGTAGCATCCTCCCCACCCCATTTTATTCTCACAACAGTACCATAAGGTAAGTTAACCAGAGAGAAAGTAATTGGCCAAAGTCACCCAGTGAGTTCATGGCCAAATGGGGATTTGATCCTCCTGGGTCTCCCTGACCAAGGCCAATATTCTAACTGCTATACCACATTGGCTGTCTTACGTATGCTGTTTCAGAAAAAGTCCTGTCTAATACATTAGTTATCTGCTGAGAGGCAGACTGATGGGATTGGGAGCATCGTAATACTAAAAGATGCCTAGTAATGTATTAAATGTATACCCTGCTGTGGCTCTTAAACTGGCTTACACAACAACAATTCTCTATATAAAACACATTACCATCAACAAAGCATTCCAAATAAAATCAAGGAAAGGCTATTTATACAGCAAACAAATGCCTCCTGAAGACACTGGCTCTTAATTGTCTTCCTAGACATTTCTCAGAGCTAATCTAATTGGCTTCCATTAGAAAGAATTCCCCAGCAAGGGTGCCTCCACTGAAAAGATCCTGCTTCTTGTAACTTTCCCATCTTATTTCAATAGGTATAGCCAAGAGGACTAATTTGTGAAGCCCATTTGTGCTACTTCTCTTTTCACATTCATGGAATTTAACTGAAGTACTAGTTCTGTAGTATCAGAATGTCAGCTGAACAAATGGGAATGCATTAAGTGGAAACTCTGTGGGAGACCGTTCTTGGGCCAAGTTTAGAGAACCAACAGAATGAGGTGGTAGAGTAGAATGGACAGTACTGTTAATTGCAAGTGAGGGACTACATTTTTCTGAAGTTCTGCTACATGCATAATTCCTTGCAAATGCAGGACTAGCACAGCATGCTAGAACTGTTCTCCAGCATGTTTTTTTTAGAATGGAGTTTTCACATTGACTCCAAAACAAGATTTTCCAGCTGCAGTCTGAAAGGGAGTAGCCTATTCTACTACCTAGACCAGGCCTTGAGAACTAGTATGGTGTAGTAGTTAGAGTGCCTTCCTATGATGTGGGAAGCCCAGTTTCAAATCCCCACTCTGCCGTGGAAGTTTGCTGGGTGACCTTGGGCCAGTCCCACACTCTCGGCCTAACTTACCTCATAGGGTGGTTATTTTGAGGACAGAACAGAGGAGGGGAGAACAATGTCGTAAACTGCTTTGGGTCCCCATTGGGGAGAAATGCCAGGTATAAATATTTCAATAGATAAATAAGAAAATCCAGGTCTAGCGACCGTGTTAAGTACAAGTTGCCTTTCCAGCTTCCTCTTGATACTCTCCCATAGAAGAATCTACCCGTTTTTCTATTGACTAATCATTTTTGCTTAATTGATCTTCCACTGTTGAGCCATCAATTTGAATCAGCAGCTTCACCCATGATTAAGGGTTGCACCCAAGAGGCCCCTGTACACCTTGGCATGCAGAATGGGGGGGAGGGGTTTAGCCCATGCAGCTACATACTTCAAGTTACTTCTAAACTCTCCGCTTTTGTGGCCTTTCCACAAATCTTGTTACCTGTTTGGTTGGCGTCAAGCTGGTCAGTGCACTGAGATTGGCTGTGTCCGTTATCACCATGGTCTGTGGCAAAAGGCCGGTGTGGGTATACTGGGTCATCTCAGGCTTGTGGCTGTACAGAGCTAGACATAACAAGAAATTGTGAACTGCAGAGATTCTGAGAGGTGGGGAGAATTTCTGCTTTCCTTTGTCTTCATGATTACTTAATAATGGAGTAGGGCTGTCGATCAGAGGTACAGCATCTGCTTTGCATGCAGAAGGTTCCTAGGTTCAATCTCCAACATCTCCAGTTAAAAGAATCAAATAGCAGATGATGTGAAAAGACCTCAACCTGAGACCCTGGAGCACTGCTGCCAGTCAGACTAAATAATACTGACCCTGATAGACCAAATGGACTGACTCCGTATACAGCAGCTTCATGTGTTCAATTGGTTGTGTAGGCTTCCACCCTCTTTTCCCCCAAGCAGCTCAGGGCAGCAGTGTATATGGAAGTATAGTATTTTATCTTCATCGACAAGCAACATACCTCACCACTATGTTTTTTTGCTGCCAGCTTCTTCCAACATGATGGCATGTATTCAAATGTACACTGCCTTTGCATATGGAGGTTCCATTTTGCTGTCATGTTCTCTGTGAACATGTCTGATCCTTTTTCAATGCCACTTAATCTAGTGGCCACTGCCACCGCATCTTGTGGGTGGTGAATTCCACAAGTTCATCATGCGTTTTTGAAGACTAGCATGGAATTCTCACTCTCGCCTTACCGACTTGCAAACCTACCATGAGGAGTCTGGATCTGGGCCATGGTGGCCATGAATGGACTCTGGTTGAGATGGCTTTGGACTTGTTGCATAATAGGTTGCTGGTAAGATGGATGCAGCTGCTGGGAGAACTGGACGGGCTGAAGGGTGGTGAGGCTGCTCCCCATGTTGTTGATCACAGGGACACTCTGGCCTTGGGTGGAGGCCAGGCCTGGAAGGCAGAAAGCTCAGTAAGGATATTGTTTCTCCCCTAGCAACCCAGCTGTGTTGCAAGTTTATGCATTTCACCTTTATTAGCAATTCTGCAGTAAAGTGATAGGCCACTGGCCAGACTAAAGGATTTGGGTGCCTAAGGTGGAAACACCTACATGGCAACACCCGTTCCCCCCACAAACTTTTTAATATGGGGCACAATCCATCAGGACGTTCTCCACATTGAAATGAAGAAGTCTTACCGATTACCAATGTGGAGGTTCCTGTATTAGGGAATGCTGGTGCTAATGAAGACGTGTCTCCTGGTCCAATCGCCATCACTCCGGGAAGCGATGCCATTATGAGATTCTGGGTTTGCTGGCTCAATGCATGGGGGTTTTGCTCCAAGCTGTGCAAGGCCGTCAGGGTACTAACAGGAGGAAGAGAGCCCCCCGGAACAGAGATCTGTGCACAGACAAGAAAAAGGTGTGAAAACAACATAAGCAAAGCTAATGTTGGATCAGGCCAATGGCCCATCCAGTCCAACACTCTGTCACACAGTGGCCAAAAATACCAGGTGCCATCAGGAGGTCCATCAGTGGGGCCAGGACACTAGAAGCCCTCCCACTGTTGCCCCCCCAAGCACCAAGAATACAGAGCATCCCATGCACCAGACAGAGTTCCTATCTATACCTTGTGGCTATAGCCACTGATGGACTTCTGCTCCATATGTTTATCTAATTCCCTCTTGAAGCCGTCCATGCTTGTAGCCACCGCCACCTCCTGTGGCAGTGAATTCCATGTGTTAATTACTCTTTGGGTGAAGAAGTACTTCCTTTTATCTGTTCTAACCTGACTGCTCAGCAATTTCATTGAGTGCCCACGAGTTCTTGTATTGTGAGAAAGGGATAAAAGTACTTCTTTCTCTACCTGCTCTATCCCATGTATAATCGTATAAACCTTGATCATGTCACCCCTCAGCTGTTGTTTCTCCAAGCTAAAGAGCCCCAAGCTTTTTAACCTTTCTTCATAGGGAAAGTGTTCCAACCCTTTTATCATTCTAGTTGCCCTTTTCTGCACTTTTTCAAATATTATAGCATTGGGAAAAGTGCAGAAAAGGGCAACTAGAATGATAAAAGGGTTAAAACACTTTCCCTATGAAGAAAGGTTAAACGCTTGGGGCTCTTTAGCTTGGAGAAACGACAGCTGAGGGGTGACATGTGAAGCTTGCAAAGAGGATAAGCAAGTGCTGTTCTTGGACTAACACCAAGGTTTAAGAGTGATCGTATTTCTGTAGCATATCTGTTTCAGAATCCTTACAATAGCCCTGTAAAATAGATTGATGTGATGATGTGCCTTTATACAGATGGGGCCTGAGTTCATGGCTGAAGTAAGATTCCAGGAATATTGCTGACACTCTGACAAGCCAATGTATCAAATCTGAATTCAGAAAGTAATACACTGGGTGAGCTTTGGTAAACAACGGGCTCTCAACTTTAAGCCCTCATTTTGGAAATGAGAATATTAACTGCACCTAAAGGTGCTATTGTGATGGTGAAAAAAAGAAAAAAGGTAGCAAAATACTTTCTACGCCGAAAAGGGACTGTAGAAGTAGAAATTAAAATTACTTGCCAATGGAAAGCATCTTTTTTGTGACTGAAAGCAGTTATACATTTTCTTTTACATAATGCAAACTTCCCAGGGCCCCATTCCTCATCGCTAAGAAGCTATTGGGTCGGATCCAGAAAGGAACTTTCTTCCCTCACACTGCAGTGAAATGCTGCTCCTGGGGAATAAGGGACCCTGAGGAATTGAATGAGAGTGATCTGCAGGGGCAGTGGGGAAACAGTGGAAATTGCCACTGTAGTCTGGATCCAACTGTGTGTGTGTGTGTGTCTGTCGGTTCGGTGTCATCCAGGATTCACCATGACCAACTCACCAGCTTAGTATCTGAAACGGAGCCAGATCCAGCTGAACACAGACCAGGGGAAGAGGCTTGGTGCAGGATGGTTTGAGTGGTCACAATGGAATTGTTCCCCCCATGTTGGTTGCCATTAGATGAATCCGTCTCACTGACAGGCTGCTGATTGTACCTCATGCCCGAATCAGAAAAGGAGAGGCTTTGTTGCTGCAGGGGAGCTTGATCTAAAAACAAAAGATAAAGAAAAAGAGTTGGGGAGTATTTTCAACCATTTGTGTTTCTGTGGATGACATTGGATTCCTATCTCAGAGATCCCTAATGTGATCTTGGGGGCAGTTCAGGCCCATAGCAAGGATTTTGTGGGGCAAAAAAAAATTCTGATGGGACTGAAGTTCTTAGTGCAGGGGGAAAAGCCATTTAGCCAATAAGAACAGTTACCAGGATAGATCTCTAAATTGCAAGCTGTCAACCACTTTAGATGACAGTTCTCAGCTGCTGCAAGCTAATCACTTCTGCCAGCCTAAGCAACAATTCTGATAACAAGCCAGTAGGTGGGGGTGATGACTTCTATAGTCAAGAAAGCTAACACTTAGGCAGAAAAACTCTCTCAAAGGAGACCAGTTTCTTGACACAAAGAAGGGATCCTAGAGGTCACCTACTCCAACCCCCTTGCTTAGTGCAGGAATTAGTCAGCTACAGCACCCCACTCTGCTTAAAGGAGTGCACGCCTTTAAAAATGTTTTTAAATGATTGAAAAAAACATTTGCAGGAGAAATTTTTGTGGGGCTGTGCCTTTAAAAAAGGGGGCGGAGCCCAAAAGCCTCCCCCCCCATAGCTATGGGCCTGAGGCAGCAGTTGCTTTTCACTGGTGACTGGCCAAAAGCCAAGCCTTTTCAAAAGCAGCCCTGTTTGCACTGGTTTGGGGCCTCATATGTACATATGAAGCTGCCTTGTACTGAATCAGACCCTTAGTCTATCAAGGTCAGTGTTGTCTACTCAGACTGGCAGCAGTGCTCTAGAGTCTCAAGCAGAGGTCTTTCACATTACTTACTACCTGATCCTTTTAACTGGAGATGCCAATGACCGAACATGGGACCTTCTGCATGCCAAGCAGATACTCCACCACTGAGCCACCGCCCCCTCCCTGCAGCCAGTCTCAGAGTAAGGATGTGGAAATATCAGTGAATTTCCCCACCCAACTTTTGGCAGTGAGGGCAGTTTGCACTATAATGTTGAACTGCTAAGGTTCAGGGCTAAGTGAACAGGAAGTTACTCATCCAGCCAGCCCTAGAGCTCAGCAGTGTCATGTTATCATGCAGTTGGGGGCGGTCCTCATTGTGTATATTTCCTTTGATTAAAGGGAAGCAAACAAACCTGCCCAAGCCCACAAAGTCTGAGAAGCAGTGTGACTTCAGACTTGGACTAGAGAGCTCAAGGTTCAAATCTTCATTCAGCCATGAATCTCACAGGGTGAGCATGGGCCAGCTAAACCCTTCCAGCAGAGCTGCTGTGAGAGATGTGGGAACCATATATAACACTGTAGAGCTCCAAATGAGATAGAATCAACATTTCTTGGTACAGGTCTTTTTGTAACACAGCACTCTTTTTGGTTGATTATTTTCCCCTGCCACTTCCATCCACTGTATGTAAAAACAGCCTCAGGACCCCAGCACCAAAGAGTTCCAATTTTCTCCATGCTTGGTGCTCACCGTGGACCTTGTTTGGCGAGAGAGGTGCAGCTGGTTGGAGGGAGGATGAGCTGTGCGCAGTCAAGGTGGGAGCAGAGTTGGGCTGTGAGCCGCTATAGCTGTCCATGGCTAGCTTGTGCCGGAAAGCCTCCTCCTTCCGTCGGTTGGCAAACCAATTGTAAACTCTCACTTCAGTCACCAGGTTTGAGCCCAGCCCTTGGGCCTGGGAAGGGGAGACACCTCGCTGAATGCACTCTGCCCTGCCAAGAAAGGCCATAGATGTGTCATTTTAGCACTCTGTGAGGCAAAGCCATTTCCTCTGGAATAGCCTCAGTCAAGTCAAAGGAAATGTGATCACTGCTGAATTCCAAGAATTGGTAGGCCCGGCCTTCTCTTCAAGGTGATAGAGAGAACTTTTACATACGTTTATCACCTCACCTTCCTTTCCAAATCCTATAACTGGGGAATGCCAGGTGATCTCTTGAACACTCATTGGGGTCCTTGGTAGAAGATGGCAAAGAAGCTTCCCTGAAAGAGCTTCACTGCCACTTCCAATCTGGATGAGGCCTATGCTATTTCATACAGGATGATGTGACTGTCTATCCTGACTGAACTGAGATTAAGGGCCAAACTTCATGACAGTATCTTCATGGCCACCACAGGAGCACCACCACCACTGCCATTTTAAGTGATTTTAAAACGCCATAAGGGCCTAATCCTGATCAAGCCCACAGCATGGTGGGCGGAGGCATTTTGTCACTCCCCTCCCTGCACCTTATCAAGTGTCAAAAGCCCCCCCCCCACAACTGTTTTGGCACTTTGAAATGCAAGGGGAAGCAAGCACCACACTGTGGGCTTGATCTCCCTTGACACATTTTAATCACTTTAAAATGGCAGCAGTGTTTCTATGACAGCCACAAGGATGCCATCACATCTAGTTTGGCCCTCCGCCTCAGCAGTACAGTTTACCACATCCTCAGTTACAAGGTGACTTCTAGCATGAGTGCTTGCCATTGTGTTGATTGTTGCAAACATTAATCAGCAGCACATGGTATGACTATTTTAACTTTTCCATTGGATGTCTCTGCTCTCCCTGAAGCTCCAGAGGCATCTTATAAACCGTTGCTAATTTTTTATGAAAAAGGCAATATTTTAGAAGGAGAACCATGGACATAGATGGCTAGTAGTCCCCATTCTCTCAGGTGGAAGTGGAACTCTACAGTGGAAGGTACCAAAAAATCTTGTTCTCTCTCAGCACAATCTAAACATTCAGAATGCCACTGGCTAAAAATATCACATAAAATCATACTGGAATTCTTGAAATGGGTTCTGGAGATAGCAAGCTTCAAACTCAACAAGCATATGTTAATGCTTCTGAACAAATATGGCAATGTGAAAATGGAAATCTCCTTGTGACTAGTGTGTCATTTAGACTAGCCTTCTATGTGACCTAGAATCCTCTGTAATATGTAGAAAAATCAATGTGGAAATAAGTAGACAGTCTGCCAATTATTACAATATGTGTTCTGCTGGTCTTTTCTTCCACTGTCACTTCCCCCTCTTCTCATTATTCAGTTACACATTCCTGAACACCTCTTTTTTCTGAACAGGTTCTGAGCTAGGGAGAGCTTCATGGGAACTCAGCAACATGACAAGCTGCTCTCAGACTCTATGACAGCTGGTACCTCCACTGGATGAATTATAGGCTAATAATAAGTGGTTTGATCGCTATGCAGTTGGAGTTCTAGCTCTTAGTCTGGGCCTCAGTACCAATTTAGGCTTAGGCCTAAATGAGTGCAGCATTGTTGTACTGAGTAAGAAATTGGCCCACTTCACTCAAAACCAAGACTGTACTTTCTTAACATGCACTAAAAATACCGTGTAGACAGGGTTAGCCCAACAAACTTTAATGTGTAAAATCCACTTTGCATACCTTTCTCCACTAATTAGCACAGAATACTAACGTAGCAATAGGTTGTAGACTCCCTGTTGGGCAAGACCAAAGTTCCTTCTAGCCCAGCATCTTGTTTCTGCCAGGCAGATGCTAATGGGAAACCCATAAATAAGGCATGAAAACAATAGCTCTTGTTGCTTATCTCTGGTGTCTGCCATTCAGAGGTATAACACCTCTGAACATGGAGGTTCCATTCCACTATCATGGGTAATTGCTGTTTTTTCTCTTTGCCCTGTTGCATTGTCCCCCAATCACCTATTGCACTCCTCCACCAATGCTTCTCGTTCCTCTTTGCTAGGATTCTTCTGTCTCTCATAGGCTTGAAAGAGGATTTGTTGTGAAGCTGGGCCCCACTTGAAGCGATTCCTTCTCCCTTTCTTGGTCGGTAGGTCATCTCCCATGGAGTCTTCCACCATGATACCCTGGCCGGCATGTGTAAATTCTGGAACCGCAAAGGAAAAGGATGTTATTTAATGTATTTTCATCTCCTGGAAGCCATGTCTTCCGCAAAATCCATGTGGGAGAAAGTTAAACTATAATTTGATGTACATTGATTAGGTATTTTACATTGTATATTTCCTGAAATATTTTTCTCCTGCAAAGGAAACAAAAATTGGACAATCAGGAAGCAAAATGGGGCACATTCTCATCTTCTGGACCCACAGTTTGTTGTTTTTAATTAAAACTGAAGGCATGCTTCACTCTTGCATCTAGAATGCCAGAGTGGGGCTTTACAGCCTGTCTTCTGCTGTTTCTGTATATTATGCTGTTCATGGTGTATGCCGTCAGATTGGATGACTCCTGATCAGAGGACTGATGGAGAGATTTGGTAGGCAGCTTCATTTAAGAATGGGTACCTCTGCTCTGTCTTTGCCTCAGGAATAAGTGAGTGATCTTCAATGGAAGCAGATTGAAAGGAGGCAAAGCCAGAGTAGTGAATCATACAAAGATGCAGTGGGCAGCTTCCTTTGAAGATTCACAAGAGTGTTCACTTATTTGATTGCTCATAGCAGAGAAGCAGTACTCTCACAGCATGTTAGTATGCCCCTGTGCATAGTTCTGGTCTGGAACTGCTGGCTTAGAGCAAGTTTTGGGATACATGTTTTTCCCACACGGCTAAGGCTATCTGCTCTGCTCTTGAGCCCACAGTACAGAGAGGCGTATACCCAAATCCCTTGGGATGGGACAAACGATGTTGGGTCATAGCTGCTGTTTTGCTTGCTGCACTTGCTTGGGCAGCAAACAGCCTTGGGTTGGCATTGCTCTGTTATGTTTTGGGTGATAGAGCTGCTGTTTGCTGTACTTACGCTGGGCCACCTCTCGCTGCTTGCGGACGTACCAGGTGTAGAGGGCAGCTCTCTTCTGAGTCTTCATGGGAGTGCCCTTGTTGAGATGCTGTGAGAGGTGGGATTGATTCAAGCCCGTGGTGTCAACTACCTCTCGTTGGGGGATATTGTGCTGCTGTAGGTAGGACTTCACCATCTTAGCTACCCTCCAGGGATCCTCTCTGGAAAAAAAAGAGAATGCATCACATCAAAGAGGTGATTGTTTTCTATCAATCCTGAGAGGTGCAAAATACCAACCAACCAACCATTTTCTTGTACATAGTACAATAAAAGATAGGACCAGTAAAAGCTGACAATAAAAATGGTTAACTTCTTCATCTTTAGTGGTCCTGCCTGGTGGTAAAGATGTATTAGAGTCAAGTGTCTAAAACAGTAGAAGAAAAATTAAGGATAAAATTACAAACTGGCCCAAAATGTATTTTATTAGGCATGGTTTCCAGAAGCTACAAACCAGAAAGAAAGGAATTGGTGAGAAACTTGCTAGTTGCTGTTAGATTAACTGTGGTACAAAACTGGAAAAACAATAACGTTTCCTGATTCAAATGTTGGGATTCGTAAAGCTGATAACTGCAATTAAAAATTATGGCTGGGAAGAGAAAAGTTAAAATTTGGCAGCTATTTATTATTTACCGGAATAAAATTAAGCCAGATGAAAATGTGAGAGAATAAATCCTGAGATATTTAAAAACGGACTAGAAATTACATTGAATTGTTATAGTTATTTATAATATATTTTGTATCTGTACTTTAGTAAATATTCTTGTATTTTGTATTCTAGTTGACTAAAAATGCTTTTTAAAAAGTTTAGTTCCTTATAGTGTTCTACATGCTGCTTTTCTTTTAGGGGCCATTAGTGCCTCTTTAAGTGTCAAATCTCTCACTGCCAGATAGATCAGGTTTCACATCAGAGAAATCTCCCTATTGAGGTTGATTGTCAGGCTCAGAACTTGCTATTGGCTTAAGTCCTGAAATACCTTCATGTTTTCTTCTTGCTAACTGCCTGAAGGACTTGACCCTTTTGTTGTTATTTCTCAGTAGGTTTTTGAAATGTTGTCCAAGGCACAGTTTAGTCACAGATTTCTAGACACTGTGGGTTCTGACTGATGTGGTCTGGGTGGTCTCACACACTTGTCACTCAAGTAATTACTTGGGAAGGGAGTGGTGACCTTGTATCATGACAAAGCCAACCATATTGGGGCTGAGCAACTCTGTGCTTAAGTAATGAGTTGTTCCAACTGAGGAGACCAAGTAAAAATCACCAGTTTTAATGGGCTGACTAGAATTTCGTTGACATCTTGTGTCATTTGTTTCCTGCTGAGCTAATAGTTGCAATACCAACCTCTGTCCATTTCCAGTGATGGCACTAAAAAGCAGCAGAGAGTAGACGACAGCTCCCTTTTCTGCCAGTGTCCTTGATTCAAGTCCTATGGTACCTTACAAAGGCTGTCCCATAGCTTCCACAAACAGGGATTAGGCACATAGTTTCTGTGAATACTTAAATCCATATATTGGGGGCATGGATAGACAAGACACGTATTTCTATAAACCTGAGAAAAGTCCCTGGTTTGCAGATAAATCTGAACTTAAATAAATAAATAAATAGATTTTTAATACCGCCAAACTTATAAAAGGAGTGCCTGTAGCTTTAAGAAGTGGATGCCCTCAGTAGCCATTGCTAGGCAACCACAACATATTGCTAGCATTCCAGGAGGCAGGGCCCTTTTGGTGTTTGAGGGGGGACTCATCAGGACCAGGGCTAGCAGCCGCCCCCCCGGGTGACTTGATACTACACAGCTTGCATGACTCATCCAGGCCTTGCTGCTTGCTACTGTTCAACAGCACCCACCTCATGAAAGCTAGTAGGGGTTGATGGTTAGAGTTTCAGACTAGGATCTGAGAGACAAGAGTCACATCCCCACTCATGCCATGGAAGCTTACTGGTTGACTTTGGGTTAGTCACCCACTCTCAGCCTAACCTACACTGCAGGGTTGTTGTGAGGATAAAATGGAGGAGAGGAGAATGATGTAAGCTGCTTTGAATCCCCATTGTGGAGAAAGGTGGAATATAAATTAAGTAAATAAATCATAAATATAGCTGAAGGGGGGGGGGTCAGATAAAATATAGGTGAGGATGAGGAGCTGCCAGAAGGTGGGGAGTAGGAAATAAGTGTGTGGAGGGAATACAGTGGAAAGTGAGTTCTTGCAGGTTTCCCACCACACAACTGGGTTCAGCTCAGCCAGTACCACACAACTTGGACAGAGTTTTCCCAGGGAGAGGCTGCCAGGGGGAGGGAAAGCTGAAGACAAGGCAGGTAAAGGTAGGTTGATTGGTAAGTGAGAAGAAAACAGAGAAATGGGAGAGGCTATGGGGGCTGCCAGGGAAGGATAAGAGGAAATGCAGGGGAGGGGGAAATTAGATGCCCCCTTGCAGGTCTCCTGCTTGTAGCATTCTCAGCATTTAGACAAGGCATATGTGGCAAGAGCTTTGAACAATTGTAAGCCAAAGATTCAATGTGACACTTCCAACTACTTTTGATATCCGTAACTCTGTCCTTAAGGTTTACATTTTTCCCCCTCTTTAAAATTTATGGTGTGTGTGTGTGTGTGTGTGTGTTACAGAACATCTAGCTTCTAGATAACTTTAGCAGCATGCCTTTTTCCTGTGGAATGCCCAAGCAGCTGATGGGGCATTTGAGTTTCTTGCTCTAGCGCTCCCTATCTATTTCTTTTACTAATCCACCTATCTGTTTCATTTACTGGCTTAGCAAGTTTTGTTTTTTAATTAAAAGTAGTTTTCAGAACAGCAATAGCTACAAATTGATGGGCTTGAAAATGGGGGATGGAAGGAACTGAAGCAAAGTGTTATGCTGGGAAGCTTGGGCAACAACTCCAAAGTCTTCAAACATAGCCATTAATGAGGGCAAAGTCCACACCTGCTGGCTCTGCTCAAACACCTTTATCTCTCTTACTCATGCAGCCGGGTTTTTCCATAGCAGTTAACCAGCTCTACTGGGTTCCACTTTCCATTATCTTGTTGATTTCAAAAGGCCTTCCTGGATCTAACTGTAGACCTGAGGTGCTGTTCTTTCTTGTTCTTTTTAACCTACTGGAATATAATATCATAATGTATTCTTTTCTTGGGGTACATGTCACTCAAGGTCCCCATAGTAGTGTGTATATTCAAGAGAGGCTGGGCCCGGGCGGAGGAGAGGGGCGAGGGGCGCAGGCGGTGAGTAGCCTCCCCCTTTAAAAAAAAAAAAACCCGCTGGGGAGAGGCCAAAAAAAATCAAAGCACCCCCTCCCCCACCCCCATTATATCCCCCCTCCAGCCCCCACTTTCAGGTTCTTTTGCATTCCGTGACTCTTTTCCCTTCTCCCTCCTCCACGAGTCGAGTTCCCTTTTTGGGGAAGGCCCGTCGCCCGCTAGTGAAGCATCTGCTTTTTGCTTCGGATGCGGGAATGTATCGCGTTCAGTGTCCCCCCCCCCACAGTATCTCCAGTTTAAAAATAGGTTTGGACGGTCATGGGAAAGGGAAGCGGGGTCGGTATAAATGGGAAAGATCTGCACCTTGAGACCCTAGAGAGAAGTTGGCAGTTGGAGAAAACCACTCTGACCTTGATGGACTGATGGGGGGAGGCGGGGTCTGATTCAGTGTAAGGCAGCTTTGTGGGTGGGTGGGTGGGTGGGAAAGCCCTCCACCCAAGACCCTAGGGAGACATTGCCTGTTAGAGTAAACAGTCCTATTAATGATTATCCTGCAGCAGTGTGTGTGGTATAGCCAGGAGATCCTAAGATTGCTTGGTGCTTGGGCGGGGTCAACAGTGGGAGGGCTTCTAATGTCCTGGCCCCACTGGTGGACCTCCTGATGGCACCTGGTATTTCTAGCCACTGTGTGACACTGTGGACTGGATGGGCCTTTGGCCTGATCCAACATTGGCGTCTCTTAAGATGCTCTGTTTTGCACATCACATACAAGATCAAAAGGCAGGCCTTTCCCACCATCTCAATGCACATTTATGGGTGAGGGAGGCTTGTAACCCATCAACATCACATCTGGGCGGGGACTTAGGTTGGATGGACTAATGCAGAATACAAAGGTAGCACTAGCTCATTAGAGCCCCCATAACCTGGAACAGGCAAGATGTGCTGATTTGGGCTGCCTGGGAGGCTCTGTGCAAAGTGAAACTGGTGATCCTTGAATGGTCTTGGGGCCCAAGCAGATGCCTGACCTTGCCACACTCTGGAACCAGCTCCATACAGGTGTATAAGTGGCTACGCCCAGCCTTCTTTTTTTTGGAGGGGGGGCTATTCTGCAATGAGAGAAATTTCTAAGGTCAGGGATAAACGTTATAGTGTGAATTATGTCACCCTAAATGCTTGTCCTGCTGCACGTGCTGGCAATTTGTGTTTCAGTTGGCTTCTCAAGACTCTGAAAGGTCAACGCAGCAGCAATCACAAACACCCCAGCCAGGGTCTGGGAATAATGGAAGTACACCTAGTCTTGAGAGACAAGGAGGGGACAGAGCTGACTTTGGTAGACCCAACTGGGCAGGAACTGAGGGTCAAGGAGGTGGGGCCAGAAGGGGAGAATAAAATAACCTTGTTTCTCTAGGCAAATGATATAGGCCTCCTCTAATGAAGAGTACAGAGGGAGATGGGGACCTGGTGAAGTAAGCCAGATTGCATCCTTGTTCTTGGGTTGTAGAGGTAACGGAGCTGCATAGAGCCAGATCTATAAGGGATGTCATCACGCTGCACTGGAGAGTCACAATGGAGTCTATATAGTGGTACAGACTTTACAGTGTGGCTCCACTGAGACCTTCTGTGTAATAGTTTTAGGTTACCCAACCCAACCCTCCTGGCCCTTGAGAGTGGTCTCTGCATCAACCTGTCATCTTCTGGGCATGGAACAGTGGTCATTGTGGGTGTGGAGGGGGAGGTATTTGTGAATTTCCTGCCTTGTGCAGGGGGTTGGACTAGATGACCCTGGAGATCCCTTCCAACTCTGATTCTATTATTCTAACCTGATATAACTGCCTGGAAGCAAGGGTGGATGTAGGAAGGTGACCAGCTTGCAAATGTGCCCCCATATCTTAACGGACATCCCAGTCATCCTGGCATAGCCCATAACAAAGCTATTTGGGGTGGTAATATTAGGTAATGACACTGAAGCAGCCATGTGCGCCCACTCTGGACATGTGCTTCAGAGTTCCTCGGAATATTACAGCAGATTCAAGATCAGGTAGTGCAGTGGTTTGGACCAGCCCTGATCTGGAGATGTGGCAATATGGGGGAAAGGAGACAGGTATTCATTGAAATACTGCCTAATGAAATAACAAAATTGAGACAGTTTCTCAATGTTGTTATACCAAGCACTAACTTTAAAAGTGCCATCTGTTAATATTAAGATATCTTTGTTGTAATACACAAGGCACTGAGCTCAGAGATCAGAAGAAGAAGAAGAAATAATGTAAGTGATATGCAGGCTTCTCCCCAGCACACACACACATGCCTGTTGCCCTGTCCGGGGCTGGTCCAGCCAAGCCATGCAAGAGGGCTAGTATGGATTAAGAATCTCTTTCCTCCCTTATCTCCCCTGGTGCCTTGATTGGGGTTTTTTGTGACGCATCTCAGTGCAGCCTGGAAATGTAGTCTCAGGTATCTGACATTAGGCACAAAATCTTGAATGCTTCAAGAAGGGCACCCAAGACACCAGGGGAGGAAGAGAAGTTTTGAGTGAGAGATTCTCCTTTGCCTGGTTGGGTTTGAGGAAATGGCCCTGGCATGAACTCCAGTCTTTATAGTAAGGAAATGGGAACAACAACCAAAAAAACCCCAAAGAAAGGAAACTAATAATTCATTAAAATTGGGTACCAAACCCAAAGTTTTAAAAATGGAAACATAAAATGTTCTTTTGTGTGTACTTAGCAGGTAATATGAATGAAATGTGAATCCAAATGCTACAAACTGCATGCTGATTTTATATTTTGTACTTAAGGTTTGTGAAGCTATCGCTGAAGCCTAAAACCAACTCTCTGCTACCTGAGTGAAGAAGCACCTATACTAGTAGCACACTCCCACCCATCCCTGTCCTCGATCTACTGTCTTCAGCTCCCCTAAGCAATGATCATGGATGGTTCTCAGGAACATCCATTTTCAGGCTTCTCTATTTGCTATGTTCTGAGGTTGCTTTTTAAGGTCTTTCTCACCTCCCTTTTGTTACCTGAACAATAAGTAACCCAGGTAGTTAGTTATAAACTCAAAGGGAACAAGAGCCTGGTTGATAATTTATAGCAGCATCTCAAATTTAAATGGAAAGTAAATATCAAGTTGTTAGCATTAAAAGAAAGCCCAATCCTGAGAACTGGGAAGGCAACATTGGGGTGGGGTGGGGTCCTTTCTCAGTCTTCCATCAGTAATTATCTTTTCTCCCCCTAAATGTCCTCCTTTGTCTTCATTCTCTACACTCCCTTTCCACCACCATTTCTCTTCTCTCACTGGGTAATATGGTACTGCTTAAACTCCCTTTCTTAGTACAGAAAGGACCTTTGATCCCTTTTAAAACTTATTTGGAATTCCTGCATTGGACCAAAGCTGGACCTGGAAAATTAGGACCATGACTACCACTACTCCTGATCTTTGACCCTCGAAGCTATATCTGTTGTTAATTTCACTGAATAAATGGGACCTGGAAGGGACAGAAAGAAAGAAAGGTAAGAATCATCTCCAGCTATGTTTGACTCTGTTGAATTTGGCCCTGTTTGGCTCAGGCTGGCCTATGTGCCCAGTGAAGCAATAGATGTGATGTTGCAATTTCATTTCAGGGATCCAAAAAGCACTGATTAGTAAAATGGCTGGGGCATTTCAGTTGTAAATTTATCCTCCTTGCTTCTCCTCTCCCCCAGATCCTGCCTCCCAGAATAAATACTTGTAACTCTAATTTATCTCTTGAAATACTCTCTGTCTACTCTTGAAAGAAAATGCTGGACATTTCCTTGAGGGAATAACAATGTTAATGCTGAAAGGGTTTTCATTGGTGGTGATAAACTATCTATTTTAATTCCCCACATTTAGAAATTAAACAACAACAAAAATAGTGGTTGGAAAAGGTGTGTATAGTAAAATGGCTGCTTTTTATTTCACAGCAGATTTCAGAATTTGTGCTATCAAAAAAAAAGAGAACCCAACACTTTTAATACTGGCCCTC
Organism: Gekko japonicus; assembly: GCF_001447785.1. NCBI lineage: Eukaryota > Metazoa > Chordata > Lepidosauria > Squamata > Gekkonidae > Gekko > Gekko japonicus. Next base: position 173,819 of record NW_015161963.1, read on the forward strand.
TCTACTGATAGAACCCTGCGCATGAGAGCTTCACCCCTAACATACTGAATGCTCCCTTGTGGAAGCACATTATAGGAAAGATGAGAAATTGACAAGTTACTGATCTTCTGGTAGTAGTTGTTGTTGTTCAGTCGCACAGTCCAGTCCGACTCTTTGCGACCCCATGGGCCACATCACGCCACTTCCAAAACAGATTAGCAGCATTCATAGGGGACACATTACCCCCCACCCCATTGGAGACTAAAGTCAGTTTCAGTTGTGAAGGTGCTTTAATGCCACACCAGCGGTTAGCTTTATGCCCCTCACCAATGAAATGCTGTCTTCACTCTTTTCTCAATAACCTTCTGATAAGCAGAAGTTTGATTGCTGCTCCCTGGTCCTCCCTGTGAAGAGAATGGCACCTCTTCGCTACACCCTGCTGGGACTAGCTTTCCTTTCCTTTGTGGGTCAAAGCACTCCTGTTCTTCTCAGGGAGGGGGTGAGGAGAGGAGCTTCTCAGCTGCAAAGCCTGCTTTGATCCTTTCAGCATTATCAGTAGACTTTCTAGGCCAAAGTCTAAACTGTTTCTGCAGGCTGAGTGAACTAATGGTATGGAACTGAGCACATGTCTACTCTCTTCCTGTCTGTGGGTTACAATATGGTTAGCTACAGAATATAAAAGCTCATGGTTGTAATCCTGGGGTAGCTATACTGTGAGAGGAAGCAAAAAGCAGTGAATTTGGGGTGTCATGAAGGACAGAAAAATTAGGGGAGCTGGAAATGCTTCTGTCCCCTTGTTTATTTCAGTGGGCCGTGTGCACAAGTATTTTCTGTTGGACTGTGTCAATTCTAAAACCCATGAAACATCTGATATGTCCCCACCAAACTATGTAAATCTTCAATAAATAAAGGGAATTATTATTATTATTATATTGAAAACTGCCAAAAATATGAGCCAATAATATTAGTATTCTCCATTGTAACTGGTTCTCAAGCTCCATGTGTCACAGTGATGGTAGTTTGCATTTTGACGTTGGCCATTTCCACATGGGTGATTAGTCCTGGACTTGACACTGTTGGAAAATATTTTTTCTCCCTCATTAATGCAGCTCTCAGGATTTTACTGGCCTTTCTCCAATCATTCGCAAACCTACTTTCCTGCAAAATTTTGGAAAATATCACAGCAGAGCCTGGATGGCTAGCATGTGGGTGGGGAAGTTTCAGATTTCCCCCCACCCACAATAGCAGCCATTTTCTCGGTCCCTGCAGTAGCCATTTCCTCCCCCCGCCACTTAGGCAGTGGTGATTGTTGTTGTTTTGAAATTAGCTGTTGAATTTTGTTATATCAATATGTTATAATGTTCTGTGTACCAGGTTTTGTGAGCTCCTAGCTTTCATTTTTTAAAAATCAGTCTTTAACCCCTTTAGTGGGAGAGCCAGCTTGGTGTAGTGGTTAAGAGCGGTGGACTCTAATCTGGAGAACCAGGTTTGATTTCCTACTTGTCCACATGAAGCCAGCTGGGTGACCTTGGGTCAGTCACAGCTCTCTCAGAGCTCTCTCAGCTCCACTTACCTCACAGGGTGTCTGTTGTGGGGAGAGGAAGAGAGGGTGATTGTAAGCTGCTCCGAGACTCTTTCAGGTAGTTAAGGGCGGGGTATAAAACCAACTTTTAACAAAAAAGATATGCCTTTATAACTGCAATAAAAAGGGCTAGAGACAGACAAGAAAGAAAGAAAGAAAGAAAGAAAGAAAGAAAGAAAGAAAGAAAGAAAGAAAGAAAGAAAGAAAGAAAGAAAGAAGGGAATCCTGAGAATCTGATATGTAGATTGTTATAACATTCTATGTTGTTCTGTCGCACAGTCGAGTCCAACCCTTCGCGACCCCATGGACTATATTACTATAATGATATTTAATTGCTGGTTTTAAAAACCAATTGAGGGGAGCCTGGGGCTAAGAAACTGCAGGAAAACCTGCCATGTGGAAGCCCCATTGCTGCTGTGCTGTATTGGAAGCCACAGTAGCAACAGGGAAACCACACAAGCTTGTCCCCATGTGGAACTCATCATAGTCCCTATACTCTGGGGTGTCTCTGTTAGAAAGAAAAACATACAAATGATTTGTCTGAAGTCTTTCAGTTGGAAAAAAAAAGTCCTTGTGGATGGCATGGGAAGGCTGGTATCACTCTGATATCATAACGCCTTGTGTCTTTTGAACACATAGCTCTTAAAGATTTGATCATACAGGGACATATTTTCCTGCTTGTAAATTAAAGAGCTCAGCTGACACATTAAAGCTCATACTGGAATAAATGTTGTCAGTTTTTAAGGTTCCTCTGGACTTCTGTTTTTTTACATTAGTGCTGAAGCAGTCAGGGAAGAAATAAGAAATAAAACCTGTAAATCTAGTCTGGTGTAGCGGCTAAAGAGAGTGAGTTGGTGCTGGGAGGGGGGGCAACAGTGGGAGAGCTCCTAGTGTCCTGGCCCCACTGATGGACCTCCTGATGGCACCTGGTATTTTTGGCCACTGTGTGACAGAGTGTTGGACTGGATGGGCCATTGGCCTGATCCAACATTGGCTTCTCTTCTGTTCTTATGTTTTTATGTTAATTGTGAGCTGGTTAATATCTGGTTCAGATCTCATATTGTGCCAGGAATTCAGTAAATTCCTCCACCCAAATATGGGGATAATAATACTGACCTATCTTGCATGGTTTTTGAAAGGATTGTATTTGAAGCACTTAGAACTCTCAGAAAGTACTATATTAATACTAAGTATTGCTTTTATATATCTTCCAGGATTAGTTAATATGCCCTTTCAGTGCATGGTGGAAATGAAAACATGTGAACCCATCCAGGCTAAGAGTCACTTCCAGGTTTATAGCAGAATGAGAGACTAGTATGAATGCACCCACCTAGGTCCCTTTTCCAAAACCCATCTTCCCTCTGTTTCCTTTCCCACCCAAATCCGTTTCAAGAAAGAAAAGCCAAATTAGGTGTTCTCCTGACTGTTGTGGCTTCCTCTGAGAACATAGACCTGATAAATTGTCAGAAGTTAATGATCAAAAAGCTTATCGGAGCCTTTTCAAATATAAATTTATAAGGTAAAAGAGAAATAATAAAGCCACTGGATAATTAGTAACTAGACAGGTCCTGAGGCTATAGAACTCAAACTGACCCCAAGAGCTCAACACAGAGTTGGGGGGAGATGCTGAGTGGAAGATGGGGTCATGAAACTGAATCATGAGGAGGAATGTTGGTACAAGGAAGAAACTTTGAAGATGAATATTAAGAAAGAGAAAAGAAAAAGATGATTTGTGGGAGAAGAGGTCGAAAAGGACTGGTGGAAAGCTAAAGGCTCTCTCCTTACTTTTCAGGTAAGAATTGTTTCTAGTGCATCCTCTGCACTGTTCTGATTTATGTTGCTGGAAGGTATCTAGATGGTGGAATATGGGATTTATTAGCAGACAGAGGAAGATAGTATCAGGCTAGCAGCAGCTGCCTGTTCCACTCCCAAGCCTTTTTAAAATTTAGTTTATTTTAGTTTACTTTTAGTTTATGGTCATTGTTATTTGGAGGATAGGGATTATATTAAGGAGGACTTGCTTCCCTGATGATTGATTATTGAATATGGATTGACAGTTGTTGTTATGTTTGGTTTAATTTTAATTTTTTGGCGTCACAATGAGTATAGAACGTTTCCTTGTCCCCAGCATTAGCACACCACAGCCACTGACCTGTTTTTCACTTGCTCCCCAAGCAAAGCTGTTGCCTCCGTGACCTGTTTTCGAGTTTTCAGGAATCCTCAAACTGGTCATTGTTGGATAGCAGACTAATAGTGCCATCTTAAGCACAGTTAACTTATACCCTTCTGAAGTCCATTTTGGTCAATGGGTTTAGCAGAATAACTCTGTTTAGGATCACACTATGAGTGACCTTTAGCCTCATCTCCAAGGGCTCTTTTTATGCTCACGTGTCTCCCATTTTAGAGAATGAAACCCCATGTGAATTCTTGCCTAGTTATACAGAGACACACAGATAGGGACTATAATGTTCTGAAATTTGAAAGAAGATTGGAATGGACAGGCTAGTATCAGGGGGCTAATTTTGAAATGCATTATGGCTAGGAAGGACAATGGGATGGGAGAAGAAAGAGACCACAACATTGTACATTAAATTCTATAATACTAAGGTCCACTGAGACAGTAAATGCACATGGCTGAAATCACAGATATTTGCTAATGATCAAAGAGCTCAGTACAGAAATCTTTAGGAAACCTAACAGGGAGACATTCATCCATCACCACGGATCAACCTGAGACAGGTGATAGTTACAATAATGCCAAGCAAAAGTAAAAACAATCAAGTTGAGTCTGTCATTTCCAAATATATGAAAGAATGGTGAAAAAGAGGCAATCAAACTTGTGCTGTGAAGTTTGCGTGAATTTACATGGAATAAAAATACTGGGGTGGTTAGCCATGAGGTCTTTAATGTGTATCTCTTGGCAATAACAGCAAGATAGCGTCGGAATTATTCAAGATGGTGGGCAAAGGTTGTGTGTTTCTATAGCCCCTTGAACAGTGAAAGTGCTTAGACCTGCAGCAAATGTAGTTGGTTTCCTTTTCAGTCTATATTGTTGGGGGATGCTTTCTTGTGTTCTGTGATTTTATAAACTATGTGAAGATAGTTCAGAAAGCTTTTTGGTTCTATGTGGCTTCTCTCCTACACCCATTCCCCTACATTTTTGGAACGGCAGCCAAAAGAGGGAGATGTTTGCAGAGAGAGTTTCAGAGTTCTTCCCCACTTTATAAAGAAGCACTTCTTGTCTGGATTACTCCTTGTAGAATAGACCTGATATGTAATTTGCCAGTCAGGGTTATCATTATTATTTTTAAATAATATCAAAGAGACATGGTATGCTGCAGGTTGGATGCTACTAATACCATCTGAAACGCTTAGATCAGCTGCAAAACCCAAGAGCTTAGATGAAGGGCTGAGACCAGACAGAAAGCAGAGAAGAAAAGAAAAGGCTGGATATGTCCTTACTGTAATAATCTTTCCACCACCGCTTTTTGGTGTGCAGCCTCCTCTGGGTTCAAATTTTCTAGTTCCTTCATTATTGGAGGAGTGAAGTCTTCTCCATCATCAGATGTTTCGTCTTCGGACATCCTAGACTCCCCCATTCCATTGGTAAGAACCGGGATTTCTGCACAGGTTTCCTGTTTGTCTGCTTGGGCTGTGTTGATGGGCCGTTGGCTCTCACTGTAGGGGTCTGCCTCACTCAGGGCTTTAATAAGAGTCTCCTTGCTTAGCCCTGATTCCAGTAGCGCTCCCAGCAGTTCCACCTGAAGATGAGTCAGTTTTGAGACCATGGTCTTTTCCCCTCCTTTCTCTTTCTTCTGATATGCAAGCTGTACCGTCTCTGCTGCAACCTCCTTTTTTTTTTTTTTTTGCTACACCATGATTCTGAAGTCGCAGAGCCAATGGTCAGTGGATCCCGCCTTTATACACCCACACCCCAAAATCCAAGACACAAAAATTAGCTGCTTCAGACCCCCCACAACTGTCCTGAGTCAGAACTGATAAAGGGACCCTCGCCTATCTGTTTACATTGGAGCAATGCAAATTCTCCAAGGTTCATATTTATCTGTGTGCTTAGGCAAGTTACTGAACTTTGGACTTCGGCACTGCAGCAGCAGTTCACAAAGTACGCAGAGAGAGAGGGAGGGAGAAAAGCGTGTGTTGGGGGAGGAAAGATTGGGTAAAAGATGAGAAAAGAACAGAGAAAAGTGAGCTGGAGGAGACAAGCAAGAGCCAAAGTAGCACTGGTCACCTTGCACGCATTGAAGATGACCTTAGGATGGCAAGAGGAGGTTATGGCTTGGTGACAAGTTCAGTGGTCTCTCCAAGAAACGTAAGTAATATTTCCTTTAGGGATGTGGATTGGTGAAATAGCCCGGGTTGATCCGAGACATCCCAAGATGGGACATTCAAATGTCACCCTCTCTCTCCCACTAGTTGGGGAGGGGCCGTAGCTCATTGGTAAAGCATCTGCTTGGCATGCTGAAAGTCCCAGGTTCAATCCCTGGCATCTCTAGCTAAAAGAGCCAGATAGTAGGCAAGATTAAAGGCTTCTGCCTGAGATCCTGGAGAGCTGCTGCACATTTGAATAGACAATCATTAGTCTGAAGTTGACTGGAGGGTCCCTATTGGCTAGCACCTCCAATATCTATTTATTTATTTCAATTTTACCCCACCATTCTGCCCAATAGAGACCCAAAGCAGCTTATATTATTCTCCCCTCCTTCATTTCATCCTCACAACAACCCTGTAAGGTGGGTTAGTCTGAGAGCATGTGACTGGCCCAAGGTTACCCAGCAAGAGCAGAAGCCCGGGGGAAAGGGGGGGGGCAGGGTGTGTGCCTCTCATCATCTTCGGGCGGGGGAGGGGGAGCAGAGGATCGGGGGAGGGAGCCCACAAAACCCGCGAGGAGGCCAGGCCCCATGGGCCCCATGCGAGCTACGGGCCTGCTGAGAGCATGTGACTGGCCCACGGTTACCCAGCAAGATTCCATTGCAGAGTGGGGATTCGAACCTGGGTCTCCCAGGTCCTAGTCTAACCTCTACACTGTGCTGGCTCAATATTAGAAGCACACAATACACTTCTGTTCCAAGAGCAATTTTGAAGCTTTTTACATTTTCTTAAATAAAATGAAGCATGTATCACTAAGGGCCATATTAAAATGTTTTTAAAGGATGGATAGAGAGCTTGAAACACTAGAGGAAGAATAAAATTGATGTCTTTTTGAGAATATGTTCATGCATATGCAGAACAAGCATGCAAGTTGCAAAACTGGGATCACAAATGGGGAAGGGAGTGTTTGTTTTGTTTTGACTAATATTTCTTAATATGTATTTTTTTTTCCTGTTCACAATAAAAGCGTACAAAGTGATTTCCACCGGGACGGAAAAGTGTGCAGGCAAGATGTGGATGAGAAATGGGAAGGAGAGGAGAGGAGAACAAAAAAAATAAAATAGAAGGGAGAAATGAGAGGGGGGAAGAGGATAGAGCTGCAGAGCAGGGTTAGGTTAGACACCCTTGAGGTAGTCATGTGTTTATACATATGTCTTTGTTTGTCTTTTCCTTTTCCCCCACAGGAGACATCTGTCTTTGCTGTAGCTGTATCAGTCAGACGTCTCTGCATATGGTCTCCCAATGGTAATGTTGTTACTATACAAATTACCAGTGTTTTCACAGCACCTGCTTCTATCCAGAAAGCTGTTATCTTTGAACAGTTCCAGACCATATGAACCTCTGTCTCTTTCAAATGCCTACACCTGTGGAGGTGAGATGATAGTTTCAGCTTTTTTCCTGTATAATCGGGGGGGGGGGGACGGGACTCAACATGTAATATTTTTAAGTCACCTTTTCTTGAATAAGCCTTTCAAATTGAGAAAGGGTGTCTATAGATGCAAGTGAATATTTTTAACCGAGTGTTTTCCACATGGGGCACAGACTTGTGTGGTTCCCCTGTGATTGCTGAAACACTGCAATGCCAATGGGTCTTCCACATAACTGGTTTCTCACCATTTTGCTTGCTCCAGTGCTCTATGTGGCAGCCATTCCCCAGTCAGTAATTAACATATTGTTATGATATTTCTTACTAGGTACTCTGAATTCTCTTATTTCATTTTAAACTGAACCTCCAGCCCCTTTTGTTGTGGAGATATAAGGTAAAAGGCATTTCTCTGCAATGAAAGAGACCAGAGACTTCATTTTTTAAAAAAAATGAAAGTTGCTCTCTCTCACTATATCTCTCTCTCTCTCTCTCTCTCTCTCTCTCTCTCTCTCTCTCTCTCTCTCTCTGTTTGCCATCAAGTCACAACCAACTTAGAGTGACCTCATTGGGTTTTCAAGGCAAGAGATGTTCAGAGGTGGTTTGCCATTTTGCCTCTGTGTAGCAACCTTGGTATTCATTGGTGGGCTCCCACCCAAATACTAACCAGGCCATACCCTGCTTATTCTTCTGAGATCAGGTTAGCCTGAGCTATCCAGGTCAGGGCAGTTATAACATTATAATGCTATAATAATGGCAATTGCTGATTTAAAAAACAACACCCTCTCATGGCAGTGGGAATGGCCACCTTATGGGGTTCTGGCAGGGGGAAATGGCACTGAAGTGGGACCAGGAAGTTCTGGACCTTCCTGTCCACATGGGTGCCGCTCTGATCTTTCCCAAAACATCACAGCAAAACAGGTTTGGGAACGATCTCAGAAACGACTGGAAAACCCAGGAGGAGTACTGAACTACCATAATGCTGTGGAGAAGCAGGGGGAAAAATCCAAGCCAGGGCAAATAACTTAGGCTTAAGCGTTTTAGGTTCTTCCCTGTTCCCAATAGTATTGTTCTTTACAGGCTAAAGCAATGTCTGCCTTGTGAAGCTCTCATCTAGCATTTGTTAGTTCCCTAAATATGAATGGTATGGGCAGGATCAGCCAATACATGGCATTTACCCATTGCCTCCTCCTGTAAATTAACAAGCATTCTCAGATCCCACTCGTTATCATGGAACAACAAACGGCTAAAATAAAATAATTCAGGGGAAAATGTTCTTCCCTTTTCAATTTCACATACTGTTCCCTTCCGTTCCTTTCTCTCCTTGATTTGGTTCAGTGGAGGAGGGGAAGGGATGGGAACGGCCCAGCAAGGAGGGAGGAAGCCTTTGCTGAGTCATCTTTGCTCACCCATTTCTGGAAGGACCTGCACCACCTCAGAGAGGGCCATTTCCAGGTTTTGAGGGGCCCCAGGCAGAGTCCCCAGGCCCCCTTCCTTCTTTTCACCAAGCCCCCAAACATGCCCTCCTTCCCTCCCACCTGCAGGCGTGTACTTCTCCTTCCCACTTTTGTGAGCTTTCCCCACTACCTATACTCACAGCTGCCTGCAGCCCTTTCTCCAGGGGCACTGGGCAGTGCCAACACGTGTACCTGGGAGCTCAGTGGAATGCTAGCAAATAAGTGGTGGTGGAGGGTCAACAGCAGTATGCCCTGCCAGAAGCCCTGGGCCCTGGCAGCTGCCCTACCTCATGGTATGCTGATGCCAGCCCTGTCTTCAGGAATAGCCAATCAGGGTGATGGGAGGAACTTTCTAAACCGAGCCTTTTGGCCAGTGACATTATGGTGCCTCAACCAGCCTCTTGTGTTGTGACTGGCCCCGGGTATAGGGCGTGTTGCAAATTGTCTCAGTAGACCTTTAATCTCTATGTACCGCCCACTTTTTCTTTTGTTTCTTTCCTAGGAGACCTGTAGCCTGCTATGTGTCCACAAGTAAAGGCCTTCCTTCATTTGAACTGGCCCACCATTGAAGCTAAAAGGGTCTTGCTGTTGGTGTTGATTCTTAAAAATTCAGGGGTTAAGGACAGGTATAATCTTAGGGTGGCCAGCTCTGCGTTGGAAAATACCTGGAGATTTTGTGGGTGGAATCTGAGGAGGGTGGGGTTTGGGGAGGGGGGACTTCAGTGGGGTATAATTTCATAGGGTCCCCCTTCCAAAGCAGCCATTTTCTCTGGGTGAACAGATCTATGTCACCTGGAGATCAGTTGTAATTTCGGGAGATCTCCAGCCACCACCTGGAGGTTTACCACACAAAGTGAGATACGCAGTGTAAGATGCGACCCAACAAAAACTATGTATAAAACAATTAATTACAACAAAGTCAATGAAAGTATATAGCTCACTATCAAATTTAGCATTTTGGGATAAGGTGACTGAGAGGGTGATGGCTGGACAACTCCAGGCAATTTTGGATTAAGCTGATTAATTGGATCCATGTCAGTCTGGCTTTATGTTGGGTTTTGGGATGAAGACAGTCTTTGTCACCTTGATGGAAGACAGGGCAAGTGCAGCTCTACTAGTTCTCCTAGATTTGTTGCTGGTCTGTGATACCACTGACCATACTATTCTCCTGGAACATCTTGTAGCTTTGCAGTTTCTCAAGTTTCTTTTCTTCAAGTGTGGATTCCAGAAAGTAGTTTTTGGGAGATTACTGTTTCTCCCCATGGGAATTGCCTGAAGAGGGGGTTCCTGGAGGAATTCCTAGTTTGTGTAATAGAAACGAGTAAGTTAAGTCTTCTGGAGTTATGCAGTGTGGTATCATCAGTATGCGTGGGATACCCCAATGTGCTTTCCTTTTAACCTTCACCAGGTGAGACAGTGTTCTGAACTGAAGCTCCATAATGGGTAATTGGATGAAAGTGAAAAGCCCAATCTAGACAGAAGTAAATATTGCCATTCTGTTAACTGGTGACAAGGATCTGACCAGGTTTCATCTTGTACCCAGATTGCTTTTTTCCAGCTTTGACTCATTCACTGTAAGCAGTATCAATTGGCCATGGTGGTTAATGTCTTAGCACTCTCTAAACAGCATGATAAAAAGTAGAGACAGCATGATAAAAAGTAGAGACATCACCCTGCCAACAAAAGTCCGAATGGTCAAAGCAATGGTATTCCCAGTAGTACTGTATGGCTGCGAGAGTTGGACTATAAGGAAGGCCGAGCGCCGAATAATAGATTCTTTTGAACTATGATGCTGGAGAAGACTCTTGTCCCTTGGACTGCAAGAAGATCAAATCAGTCAATCCTAAAAGAAATCAACCCTGACTGTTCCCTGGAAGGCCAGATAATGAAACTGAAGCTCAAATACTTTGGCCACCAAATGAGAAGGGAGCACTCCCTGGAGAAGATCCTGATGCTGGGAAGGATTGAAGGTCAAAGAAGCTGGGGACGGCAAAGGATGAGATGGTTAGACAGTGTCATAGATGCAACGAACATGAAATTGAGCAAACTTCAGAGGACGGCGGAAGACAGGAAGGCCTGGTGTGATCTGGTCCATGGGGTCGCGAAGAGTCGGACTCGACTGTGTGGCTGAACAACAACAACTCTCTAGGTTAAACTAGTGCAGTGTTTTTCTTCTGAAGATGGGACCATCAGTGACCTTGGTCCACTACATATTGGGAGTACCTTCCATGTGACCCTCCCTAAAATTTAAGATCGGCAAGTGAGGCACTGCTTTATGTGACATCTTATGTGAAGACTTCCACTAGAAGCAAGGCCTTCTCAGTAGTTGCCCTTCAACTTTAGAACTCCTGACTTGAAGAAAATCATTTGACACCATCCCTGCTGACGTTACACTGTACACTGGTTGGTTAAAAGCAGTGTATTTCACATGGTCCTTCTGCATGACTGTTACACGTGGCAATGTATGGTTTGTATCAGTGTTGGATTTGGGTAGGTGGCTTTATCTTGGGATATGGTTTGCTCATTTGAATGCTCAAGTCTCTTAAGAATTTTATGTCTTTTTTCATATTTTATGTCTTTTGTTCACCACTTCAGAACCTTGAGTATAAAGTGACATACAAATCTGTAAATATTTTTTAAGGGGCAGAAAGCTTGTTTGAAGCCAAGGGAGGAAGAAAAATTGACAGCAGGTTCAGCATTCAACCTGTTGATCTGTACATGCAAATGGCATAGCTGGAAGGAGGTGAAGTTCATACCAGATGTGAGGGATCTGCAGTTCTTTGCATGTCATGTCTATCTTCACTCTTGTTCTTTCTTCTAACCATCTCCAGAGTAACCGATATTTGGAGAGTGGCAAGATAATTTGAAAGTCCTAATGGGACCTGCCCCAGAGGGCTTTAAAAGTAGGTGAGTAATACATATGAATAACTGTTGTATACAAAGCTAAGGAATACTGCCAGATCCAACCTTGCCTTTGCTCTTTGTGGGACAGTGCACATACTTATTTACTCCATTGTAAAAGGCAGCTGAGGTTCCACTTGTTTTGCTACTAACCCCACCTTAGGTTTCTACTCCCACCTATTAACTGTAGTTGGCTCACTTTTGATTCCAGTTAGTTATACAACCACTTTTCAAGAGTGGAGAAACAGCTTGCAATGTCTAATGCTTAGTTTCCAAACAAAGAGAGGCATCAGGGTGCATCCAAACTACTTTAAACCCTGGCGGATGGTAATTGTTTGTGAATATTTGGTGCTTAAGAACCCCTGCTCAGAAATGTGGTTTTATTTTTTTTAACTTTATTATTAATTAATCACATGTTACAGGAATTCATCCTGGCACTGGAAAGTAGGTTTTTAGAGCTAAGTCTTACTCAAATTAAGCCCCTGGCCTATGCCTTCTAACAAAAATAGATGATGGCCCTAGTTACTTTAGGAAAGCACATTTTTGGTTGCCATATCTCAGAAAAAGGACATGGCAGAGCTGGAAAAAGTACAGAAGAGGGAAACAATTCCTATGAGGAAATGCTGAACAGTCTGGGACTTTTCAGCTTAGAAAAAAGACAACCAAGAGAGGACATGATAGAGGTTTATAAAATAATGAACAGGGTAAAGAGAGTGGACAGAGAAAACTTTTTATCCATCACCCCAAATACTAAAACTTGCAGACAATGGAGCTGATGGGCAGTAGATTCAGGATGGACAAAAGGAAATACTTAATTACACAGTGAGTGGTTAAAATGTGCAATTTGCTGCCAGAAGATGTAGTGATGGCCACAGGCTCTCTCTCGCTCTCTCTTTTACATCATCGGTCACAGCTGTCTTATGGCAACCCCATGGGCTCTTCAGGGTAAGATACTTTCAGAGGTACTTTGCCATTGCCCGCCTCTGTGTAATGACCCTGGTGTTCCTTGCTGTCCTCCCTTCCAAATACTGGCCAAGGCTGACCCTGCTTAGCTTCCAAGATCTGATGAGATCAGGCTAGCCTGGGGCTATCCAGGTCAGGGCCACAGGCTTAGATGGCTTTAAAGGGGGTTAGACAGATTCATGGATGATAGGTCTGTCAGTGGGTACTAGCTATGGTGACTGAAGGGGATTTCCACATTCAGAGGCAGTAAACCTCTGAATACCAGCACCAGGTGGCAACGTGAGGGGAAAACCTCAGCCTCTATACTGTGTTGTTGGACCTTCAGAGGAACTGGTTGGCCATTGTGTGAGACAGGATGCTGGATTAGATCAGGTGTCAACTCATTTGTTGCGAGGGCCAAATCTGACATAAATGTCACTTTGTCGGGCTGGGCCATGTGTGCCATAAAACGTAATGCCAGGTACTGGAGATAAAAACTGTATAAAGGACAGCAGCTGGTAAGCTCCGAGTTAGTGTATTTTCATTGCAAGGTCCCATGGGCTAGGAGTGGGGTGCAGAGGAAAACCCACATTGGCGGACTGGAGAGGCAGCAGTGCAGCACTGGACAGATGCTCCCACAATGCTTGACTGCTGCAGACTAGGTTGTTCTGCCGTGCTGAAGCCACAATGGAGTGGCTCCCCCCACTCCCCCCCAGTATTCCCTCCCTTGCACCAGTTGATCATGGGCCGCATAAGAGCCCTGGATGGGCCGGATCTGGCCCCCGGGCCTTATGTTTGACATCCCTGGACTAGATGGATCACTGGTCTGATCCAGCAGGGCTCTTTTTATGTTCTTATGGCTCAGAATACTTTTGTTTTCCCTCTGGGATTGCACCCACTGCAGCTCTTGGTCCCTCAGGTGTCAGATCCTGTCCTGAGTCAGCCATGGCAAGCTAGTTGCCCCCAGGTATGCTTTTACAACACAGATAAAAATTTGTGATCACTTGGCCCTGATAGATGGGGTAACTGCGATTTTGTGCAAGGCCTATCCTCTGGCAACTCACACAACTGATTAGACTGCTCGCATGAATGGCAATTTCTTGTGAGAGTTAGCTGCCAGAAATGTCATCTGAGCTTGCTCTCAGAACTTTGGTCTTTTGTTTAGACTTGGGAACATGTGAGGATGTTCAGTTGATTTGCTCCCCACTCCACATGGTTTAGGTAAAACCCCGAGCACCCTAGCATACAGCAAAGATACTTAAATACCTTAATAATCAAGAAGTTATGACGGGAGGAAGAAATTTGAAGTTTTAATGCAGACATTCTACTGGGAGTTGCAGCTGTGCCAAAAGCACATTCTATATGGCCAAAGATACTGAGCTGTGCCAAAGGCACTCCAATTCTGTACCAAGGAAATCTCAAAACTGAAAAGTTCACAACTTGTGAGCCTCTGAGGCAGGTCGTCTGTTCTGTGTTTCTGTACAGTGCTGTTATCTGCCTTGAGCTTTAGATAGGAAGATATTTTCCAGTGGGCAGCCATGTTTGTCTGTGGTAGCAGAACAAAAATGATAGGAAGAGGTACCAAAGTAAATTAACTTTGTTTGAATGGGATTAATTTATACCAATTTTGTGTATTGTATGTGTATACTTGTAGAGAAATGTGTTAACCCCTGTAATATCAGATGGAACGCCTTCACCAATGATTAATTTTTTTTGGGGGGGGGGAAGAGTGCATGCCCACTCTTGCCTTGTCTGTATTACCACCAATGCACCCCGTTGTACCTATTCCTTCCCCTGCAAAAACAAGTTACAAAGGGGATATTTTTGCCATATGTTTCTGCTCTGACTTACTGAACTGATTGTTCTTTATTAGGGGCAGTTGGCACAGGATTTCTAGTACATGAAAATTCCAGGAAATGGGGATGGTGGAGTAATTATTGCTGGGTTTCAGGAGCCCCCCTTATAATAGCAGCATTATGTAGATTTTGACCTTCAGGTAGATGAAAGCATCAGCCAATTTTTGCACTGTGTGGGAATGACATAATAGAGCTTAGTTGGGGCTTACCTCTGTTTGCTTCTGCGTTTTTTGTTCCTTCTATGGCTGTTTCCACATGGGTTATTTACCCTGAGTTCAATGCTGTTGGAAAGTGGGCTTTTTGGAGTTGCCAAACTCCAGTTCTCCTGGAATTGCAATTGATCCCCAGATTACAGAGATAATTTCCACTGGAAGAAATGGTACCTTTGAAGGATGGACTGTATAGCAT